>NW_015554441.1:57782-58071 GCF_001515605.1 Sinocyclocheilus anshuiensis
TACTGCTCTGTTAGGATGGGTTAAATGCAGAGCACTAATTCCTAGTATGGGTCACCATACTTGGCCACCCTGGCCACCCCGTCACTTTCACTTTTCTATTTGTTGACATGGCATGGTTAGATTCAGATAATATATGTTGGACACCCAACATATATTATGTTGGGTGTCCATATTAGAGATAATCACCATGTTTAGAATTAATCATATTTAACCCCCTGGGGACGAAGTGACCCCACACCAGTGAGGTCTGTCTCGTATTTTCTTTATGACCGCGAAAAGAACTCACAAT
>NW_015554441.1:59753-59996 GCF_001515605.1 Sinocyclocheilus anshuiensis
ATATATTTTGAGACAAAGGTCTTCTTTATGATTTTCAGTTTTGTTTAAGATAATTAAAGCAACAGTTTTTAAATAAAGAATATGTAAAAGTATGGTATTTGGGGTAAAAAGCGCCCCTGTTGTTGGGGCTAAAGGCACAGTAATTAACATAATTAACAGATGGCTGACTTGTGTGGGGGGAAGTCGTGGCCTAATGGTTAGAGAGTCGGACTTGTAACCCAAAGGTTGTGGGTTCGAGTCTCG
>NW_015554441.1:60242-60349 GCF_001515605.1 Sinocyclocheilus anshuiensis
TTTGGATGGGTTAAATGCAGAGCACTAATTCCTAGTATGGGTCACCATACTTGGCCACATCCCACGTCACGTCACTTTCACTTTTCTATTTGTTGACATGGCATGGT
>NW_015554442.1:0-795 GCF_001515605.1 Sinocyclocheilus anshuiensis
ACTTGAAAAGCCGCTGGATCCTTGTGAGGCCGAGTATTCTGTAACAGAGCCGACGAGACGAGAGACGTGCGGATCCATCTGCAAAACTTTAATAGGAGACAGAGACGTGGTCATAAAACAGGCATGGGTCAGACAATGGCAAACAGGTATATAGAGGGCAAGACAAAAGAGTATCCAAAGGAAGGCGTGAGTCAGTCGACGGTGAACGTAATCCTGAGGGCGAGGCAAATGGGGAATCCACAAGACGAGCTAGAGTCCAGGCGAGGTGCAAACACAGTCCGAAACAGCAAGGCAAAGGGTAATTCCAAAACAGGCTATAATGAGACCAGTGTCAATGAATAGAGGGGGACAGTGGACATTTCTCACAACCTTCCATTTTACCCCTACTGGTAGAAAACGGAATTGCATGTCCAAAATTAACATTCTTTCTGTAATAACATTTTACATCAGGGAGACAGAGGCATGAAACTAGTCATTTCCTTACTGGTAGAAAAGGGAATTGCATGTCCAAAATTAAAATTATTTTTGTAATAACTATACATCAGGGAGACAGCGGCATGAGACCATTGTCAATCAATAGAGGGGGACAAATGGACATTTTTTACATCCTTCCATTTTACCCTTACTGGTAGAAAAGGGAATTGCATCTCCAAAATTAACTTTCTTTTTGTAATAACATTCGTCACCAGGAAATTAGAGGCATGAGACCAGTGTCAATCAATAGAGCGGGGACAATGAACATTTTTTACGACCTTCCATTTTACCCCTACTGGTAAAAAAGGGAATTGCATCTCC
>NW_015554443.1:0-1414 GCF_001515605.1 Sinocyclocheilus anshuiensis
TATTTATTATGCATATATAAATACACACACATGCATGTATATATAAGAAAATTAAGTTGTTTATATTTTAAATATATTTACATATAATATAAATTATATGAATATAAATATATACATGTAAATACAATGTGTGTGTAATCGTTTAATCGTTTGACAGCACTAATAAAGTAGTATGTGCAGTTTAGTTTACCTTCCATCTCTCTCTGCTGCACATAATAAATATACACAGTACACACATATATATTATGTAAACAATAACTTTCATTATTAATTAATTATATTAATTAATACATTATTAATTAATAATATAATATATTATATATTTTTTAATAATTCAAAGCCATGCATGGCAGTGATATAAGCGTATTTGAGCTTGTATTAACACCTTTGACTTTGCGTTCCTTGGCCTCCATCTCTAATGTGGTGTGGTGCTGCAGACACAGTCTGCATTTGGACAGCAGCTCCTGTAGAGCCGGGCCTAAAGCAGGGTCCAGCTGCTGAGGGGCGTAAACCGACAGCACCAGCAGCAGCGCACGCAGATCCTTCAACAGAGAAAGAGAGAGAGAGAGACGGATGAATAAAGAGCGCTGGAGCGCTGGGTGAGACGTGAGGAGCTGTACTGACTGCGTTCAGGAGGCTGCTGGTCTTGCTCATCTCTGCTCTCTGATTGGTCAGCTCAGGCTGCAGGCTGTGGTACTCGTTCAGTAGGTTGGTCACCAACACATTGACGAGATTCGAGCAGCTCTGGCCTGATAACACCTGCACCTGCACCTAAACACACAAACAAATCAAGTTTCAAACTGCAAGAGAGTCGTGTAGTTACTTCAGAACTAGACAAGATTTACCCATGATTACAGTAAATCTGCATGAGAAGTAGATGAGTATTTACTTTATGTAAGAAGCAGGTGAGGTAGGAGTAGGCGATGTTGTTGTTGAGGAAGTTTCTCTCGTCCATCAGGATGCATTTCATGTATTCTCCAAATGCTGGATCCTCACACAACAGCTTCACACACGACTGAGCCATCGCACACTGACAGAGACCAGAAAACACACACACATCTGACTCTCACTTCTGATTGGATGACACGGCTTTGTTTTTATAGTCATGTCTCTGAAATATCTGCTGCTTAAAGGCCACCTCTAGTGTCTGCTATATTAGGCATCTATCTGAGATACAGAGATGTGTAATTAAAAATTGTACTGTACTGTAATGTAATGTGTTTTAAAAATGATGTGTGATTGTTGTGTGTCTTATTTAAAGTGTCTTTGTGTACCTTGAAAATATATTATAATTAATATGTACAAAAAGTATTAAAAAAAACTACTATAATATATGTATAATGTAAATGTATAAATAACAATAATTATAATAATATTTTAGCTAGGAAAGATTAGAGGAAAGATTTTATATATA
>NW_015554444.1:0-179 GCF_001515605.1 Sinocyclocheilus anshuiensis
TCTCATCCATGTCACTAAACCATTTCCAGGATGCTGCTGTGGACTTCTCCATCCTCTGTGCACACACCAGTCTGCAGACATTTCAGATCCTGCAAAGAAGCACAAATATAATACAAAAGCAGTCATTTTAACAGCACAATGTCATTTGATTTCTGTATTAGAAGTAACAGAATGATCTT
>NW_015554444.1:995-1270 GCF_001515605.1 Sinocyclocheilus anshuiensis
CGCAACTCGTTTTGCTAGTTTTTTATTTAATAACCTAATTTACTTGGGGACTGGGTTTAGAGTTGAACAAACTTAATTTTTGCTTTTCAAAAATACATCGATGTACCAGGGGCGGCGACAGAGAATTTTGAACGCAGGTGCTGGGGGGGTGCTAGATCATTGACAGAGAGAGCTGGGCAATTCAGGGCTCCAGACTCATTCTTCCCACTGCTCGCTCTTTTGCAATTAACTTTCTCAGTTGGCTGCACGAGCAGGTTTTTTTTTTTTTTTTCTCT
>NW_015554444.1:1436-2412 GCF_001515605.1 Sinocyclocheilus anshuiensis
TCTTTTTCATCAGTAGTATTATTTGTGATTTGAATTTTGTGAACGGGAGTTCCTCTTTTGCTATGTTATAAGCTGGGCTTCCGATGCTTTCACTTTCGATTTCACGATCTTGTCAGGTTTTACAATAAAATATAATTGTCTGTTTTGCTTACATCTATACACCTTTCACGTTTTAAGACAAAAAAAAAAAGATGGATTCATTATTTTTAATTAAAATGCACAACAACAATAAAACAGTATTCAATGACAAACTAGCTTACAAAACGTTATTAACAAAAACGAATAAGATGAGGCATGGCATAGGCCTACACACTGTATTAGGGTATATAATGACTAATAAATCACAGAACGTTTAGCAAACACTGAGGAATCAAAAAAAAAAAAAGAGAGAGCCTCATTAGCATAAGGTATGGAAGCCGGTTTCTATGGAAGCCCGTTTCCGCCACTGAATTAAGAAAAAAAAAAGAAAAGGTAATTGCACTTTTTATCTCACAATTCTGACTTTTTTCCACAGAATTGCGAGATATAAAGTCACAATTGCAAGATAAAAACTCGCAATTCTGACTTTTTTCCACAGAATTGCGAGATATAAAGTCACAATTGCAAGATAAAAACTCGCAATTCTGACTTTTTTCCACAGAATTGCGAGATATAAAGTCACAATTGCAAGATAAAAACTCGCAATTCTGACTTTTTTCCACAGAATTGCGAGATATAAAGTCACAATTGCAAGATAAAAACTCGCAATTCTGACTTTTTTCCACAGAATTGCGAGATATAAAGTCACAATTGCAAGATAAAAACTCGCAATTCTGACTTTTTTCCACAGAATTGCGAGATATAAAGTCACAATTGCAAGATAAAAACTCGCAATTCTGACTGATATAAATTCGCAATTGCGAGAAAAAAAGTCTGAATTGTGAGTTTATGCCTCGCAATTGCGAGTTTATATCACGCAATTCTGACTTTATTTCTC
>NW_015554445.1:0-102 GCF_001515605.1 Sinocyclocheilus anshuiensis
TTCTGAACTTCACAACTCAGAATCCTAAGCGGGCACCAGAAGGCACCCAGCATTGCGACAATGCAAAACCCTTCTACAGAAAGCCCCTAGCCAGAAGAGGAC
>NW_015554445.1:248-572 GCF_001515605.1 Sinocyclocheilus anshuiensis
ATCCTGCAAACACCACGGTATGTCCAACAGCAGTCCACCACAACATCCTCCTCCACACCCTTCACACAGGTGCCGAACGGAGGCTACACAAGGACAGCTGGACACGCCTACTTCTGGGTTAGAGGAGCTGCTGACACTTGCAAAAGAGCTCCTTGAACAAAACTCAACTAAGGAGTACTGAGAAGGACAAACTTCTGACTCCTTGCCTGACGCAACACAGCATCAGACCCCTCCAAGGGAGGAGCATCCCTTAAAACCAGTGTACACCCCAGAAGCAGACAGACAACGTTGGATGGAGCAACGGGCCCACATGCCCAACTGCGA
>NW_015554446.1:0-563 GCF_001515605.1 Sinocyclocheilus anshuiensis
GCCCGAATTCCAGACAGGCAGGGCTAATTGAGAGCGCCTGCAGGTGTCCTATTCGCTTTACTGATGCTAGTGCTATAAGCAGAGCAGTCTTTAGCGATAGCGACCTAATGTTGGCGGCTTGTAGCGGCTCGAAAGCGGGGCCCTTCAGGGCCCTCAGCACAGTGGGCAGGTTCCAGGAAGGGACGGTAGGGGGACGAGGCGGATTCAGCCTCCTTGCACCCTTCAGGAAGCGGATGACCGCGCTATTTCTGCCCACTGATTGGCCCTCAATAGGGACATGACGGACTATAGCCGCCACATAGACTTTGAGCGTGGATGGGGAGCGACCCTTATCCAGCAGCTCTTGTAGAAAAGACAGCACCTCTGCTAATTCGGAAGTGAGAGGGTCTTTGCCGCGGTTTAAACACCAGGCGGAGAAAAAGACCACTTTAAGGCATAGAGGCATCTCGCAGACTGAGCTCTAGCCTCTGAAATTGTGTTTAAGACTCGCTCTGGGAGGCACGAAGGCTCCCGTTGAGCGGCCAGAGGTGCAGGGCCCATAGGTCGGGCCGAGGATGCCATAA
>NW_015554446.1:952-1256 GCF_001515605.1 Sinocyclocheilus anshuiensis
CGGCCTCGCCGAAGATCTCCCAGATTTTCTGAACCGTTTGCGGATGGAGCGTCCACTCTCCTGAGGGGACATTGCTCCTTGATAACATGTCCGCTCCCCGGTTCAATTTGCCCGGTATATGCGCTGCCCTCAGCGAGCGCAGGTTGGGCTGGGCCCACTCTAAGAAGCGCTCTACCAGCATGAAGAGGCGCTTCGAAGAGAGGCCTCCCTGGCGATTTATGTGGGACACAACCGACATGTTGTCCGATCGGATAAGCATATGGTGCCCTTTCAGGACTGGCAGGAAGAACTGACAGGCTCGACA
>NW_015554447.1:0-878 GCF_001515605.1 Sinocyclocheilus anshuiensis
GCGCATCTCATCCTCCTCTGCTGTGTCCATAATATCTGGTGAGTAAATTCTGTGACTGGACGAGGAGGACAGAGGACTCAAAGGCAGAGGATTAGATGCAAAGAAAGTTTATTCTTCAAAGGTAACAAAAACAAATAAAACTGTAACCAAAATAGCGAGCCAGTCTCTGGGGGTAATCCAAATTCGGTCGGCAGTGTGATGCGGACCAAGGGAGTAGAAGATAGCCCAAGACTCAGCGCTCGCACAGGACCAACAACCTGAGAGTTGAGTGAGGCAGAGAAAGGCAGTCCTTCTCAGCTCGTGATCCGGTGTTTTCCGTGCCTCAGAACGGCTCCGTTCACAGTGAATGAATGCAGTGAACTCATTTATTTAATGTGTTGTGAGTTTAGCGCGCGTTTGGGAATGCAACGGCCACCAGTAATGCTTTATTTTCGCGGCAGATGATTACAGCATTTCACTAGATTTGTAGTGAGAGTGGGACGCGTTTTTGTAAGCCTGTTTTCACTGAAGCTTTCTTTCAAAATTAAAGCTCTACTGCTGTTTCCGTCAAAATAAAAGCTTAAAAGTGCAATATTAGCGGTTTCAAATGCAGTACAAATTCAAAATATCTCTTTCAAATTATTATTATTATTAATACTATTATTATTGTGACGGGACGATGAGGACAGAGGACTCAAAGGCAGAGGATTAGATGCAAAGAAAGTTTATTCTTGAAAGGTAACAAAAACAAATAAAACTGTAACCAAAATAGCGAGCCAGTCTCTGGGGGTAATCCAACTTCGGTCGGCAGTGTGATGCGGACCAAGGGATTAGAAGATAGCCCAAGACTCAGTGCTCGCACAGGACCAACAACCTGAGAGTTGAGTGAGGCAGAGAGA
>NW_015554448.1:0-1539 GCF_001515605.1 Sinocyclocheilus anshuiensis
TGAAAAATGATTTACTATGGAGGATGTTCTCTTAGCAATGGGAGACATTGTAGGCAATGTTCCCACTAATTTCTTCTCTTTTTCCTAAACATCTCTGCCCCACACACACTCAAATATCTATTTAAACTGAGGAATGGAACTAAAGTCATCATTAAAGTATTACAGCAACTGATTTGGCGCACATCATTCTCTTTCTATAAAACCTGTAAACCACATTCACCGGTTCTAACTTTGCCCAAGCACTCAAATGATTTCTTATTTACTAGAATACAATTAAATGGCTTTCCCCAGTAATTTTTCCACCTGTTCTCTTTACGGTGTAACGGGGGGAAGAATCAGATCGCTTGTCTGTGATTCTTCACTGATTTGCCTGCATTCTCCACCAGTGTAACGGGGTGAAGAATCACACGACAAGAAATCTCAATCAATACCCCGGAGAGTGGATTTATTGGGGTGAGGGGTGCTAGTGAGAAAGGTCCAGGTAGGTGCTCCGGTGCCGTGAGTGCTCTCTTCCGTCTTCCCAGTGCAGAGGGTCCGTGCAGTGCTCCTGTGGGGCTGGTTGGTCACACGCTGCTTTCTGTGGGAAAAATGAGAGGGCGAGTTAGTGCTCAGTCTCATGGAGGAATCTCCTAGATGGTAGGGCTTGCGTGGCTTATGTAGCCGCCGCCTGATGAGGTGCAGCTGTGACCGATCAGCCTGTGATGATGATGGCCAGGTGCTCCTCGCTTGTTTCCAGGGCGACGCTGATGAAGCCTCGGGACGCTCGTCACAACGGCCTTTTAGTTTTCTGTGCAGTCACATGTGCCACACATGCATGCAGATTTGATGGAACATTGATTGTAGGTCATGGAAAAATAATTCCAGCCTTTAGAATGAATACAGCTGTTGTTGTTTTTCAGAAAGAAGAAAATGTAGTTAACAGGCTGGTTGAAAATGGTTCTTAATATCGGGCACGTTGGTGCCAGCAACACGCACCTGCCACTATAGCGACTATTTTTAACATGCCTTCTTTCATTACTAATGAAGAAATCTCAAAACAACTGTTGATTCAGTAAATTTGCTAGTTTTATTAAAAAGGTTCAAACTTGGCTGCAGAAATGATGCTTTGATGCTGAAATGCTGTCTTTTTGAAGACAAGTGTTCATGTTTTAAATGCACCCTCTTTTTGAATATTTCTTTTTGCATACAACACAGTAATAGCTTGTACAGAATTGTTGACACAACAGATAATATGCAATGTTTTGAATATGGGGATCTTGGGCATAAGAAATTTTCTTGCCCACATAAAAATGACGGAAATAGAAAAATGAAGAGAACAACAGCATTAATTAGGATGACATACTGTCATGGTCAGAATTGTTGGTACCCTTGGTAAATATGAACAAAGAAACGTGAAAATAAGTTAATGAATTAAGAATTAATGCTTTTAATCTTTTATAAAAAAAAAAAAAACCTAACCTTTCATTGAAGTAGAACAATTGAAAATTGGGGGATATTTGATTATGAACTAAACGTTTTTTTTCTCAAATACACACTGAC
>NW_015554448.1:1873-2976 GCF_001515605.1 Sinocyclocheilus anshuiensis
AAACACATTTCATTACACCAAATACACAAAATAATGTTATTTTTAGCAGCATCATATGACCCCTTTAATTGTCTCAAACATGAAAAAGTGTGAAGTGTGCACACCTCGGATCACTTCCTCCTCACTCTTAACCTCAACATGGTTCCTGACACAACACATACCCCTACACATGTCACTTTTCGACGTAACCTACGCCCACTCTCACCCTCCCGGCTATCTGCTATGGTTTCATCTTTGCTTTCTTCCCCTGAATAGTTATCATCTCTTGATGTTAACAGTGCTACTGATACTTTCTGCTCCACACTTACGTCTTGTTTAGACACTGTCCCTTGTCTTCCAGGCCAGCTCGTACCACCTGTTCTGCCCCTTGCCTATCTGATGTTCTCCGTGAGCATCTTTCTAAGCTCAGAGCTGCAGAAAGTGTATGGCGCAAATCACAAAATCCTACTGACCTTAATGAATATCGATCACTCCTCTCTTCATTCTCTGCTAATGTCTCCACTGCTAAAAGGACATACTATCACAACAAAATTAACAATTCGCCTAACTCTTGCATGCTCTTTAAAACATTTTCCTCCCTCCTTTGTCCTCCTCCTCCCCCTCCTTCAACTCTTAACAGCTGACAACTTTGCCACATTCTTCATTAATAAAATTACAAACCTCAGTGCAGAATTTGCCACACCACAAACTGTCAAACACCAAACACATCCAAACATACACTCGTTTTCATCCTTCTCTCCACTCTCTGACGCAGAAGTCTCTAAACTCAAAACTCATAATCATCTTACTACTTGTCCGCTTGATCCTATTCCATCTCATCTCCTTCAAGCCATTTTTCCTGCTGTTGTACCTGCACTCACTCACATCGTTAACACTTCCCTTCACACTGGTGTTTTTCCCTCAACATTTAAACAGGCTTGTATAACCCCACTTCTTAAGAAACCCACTCTTAACCCAACTCTTTTAGAGAACTACAGACCGGTTTCCCTTCTACCTTTCATTGCAAAAACACTTGAACGAGTTGTGTTCAACCAAGTCTCAGCCTTTCTCACACAGAACAACCTCCTGGACAGCAACCAATCTGGCTTCAGAAGTGGACATTC
>NW_015554448.1:10066-12926 GCF_001515605.1 Sinocyclocheilus anshuiensis
CCGGGGTGGTTGCTAGGGTGTTGCTATGCGGTTGCTAGGGTACCCGGGGTGGTTGCTAAGGTGTTGCTAAGGTACTCGGGGTGGTTGCTAGGGTACCCGGGGCGGTCGCTAAGCTGTTTCTATGCAGTTGCTAGGGTACCCACTGTGGTTTCTAAGGTGTTCCCGGGATGGTTGCTAGGTTGGCTTGGATAGTTGCTAGAGTTGTTGCTATGAAGATAGATAAGACAGATAGATAGATAGATACATAGATAGATACATAGATAGATAGATAGATAGAAATAGTCAGATGATAGATAGATAGACAGACAGATAGATGAGTTTCAATGAGTTTGAATGGGTTAGAAATAGTACATAGAAAGGAAGTCTGATTGAGTCTAATGGGCTTCAGTGTGTTTAGATTTGAATGTTGACAGTTGGAGTTTGACGGAATGTTCAGATGAGCAGAGACTTTTCAATTAAAGTCTATGGGATTTTTATGATTTTTAATATTTAATTTTTATGAAAACCGTAAGTCCGATCAGTTAGAAAAGATATAGCACACTTCACGCAATCAGGGCCCTGGTCCCTGGCGAGTTTGGGGCTTGTGGCATTAAAGCTCTAGGAAGAGATAGGTTTAGAAAAATGGATCAGAAGAATAATAATAAGAAGAAGTTTAAATAGCAGAACAGTATGTTGGCTTGTCACCAAGCCAACATAATAAGTTTAAGACGGATTTCAGTAAGTTGGCTTTCTCAAGCCAACTTAATAAGTGATTTGTTAACATGCCACAAATGTTTAAATCATCCGAAAATGTTTTATAAATCATGAAATGGTCATTTATTTGATAGAAATTACTTATTTCCATAAATTTGTTGCTCTAACAGTCACATTGTTGCTCTAATATTTTATTGTGAAGCTTTTCAATGTTGAAACTGATGAAAAACTATTTGAGAACAACATCAGCACAGCAGAACAGACTTATGGATTCACAATAGTGTGAAGGAGGAATAATAAGAGATTTCAAACTTTGATAAAATGTGAAAATCTCACTGCAAATTCATACTAATTCATACAAATTAACCAAGTAGCTAAATCGTACGAGCTGGGTCGTATGAAATCATACAATTTGTTAATAGCATTTAACACAACCATATCTAATGGTGAATTCATACTAATTCACACTAAAAGATTTAATCGTACTATATCGTATGATTTGTTAGTCTCATTCAAGAAGCGTGACCCAACTCTCATTTGGAAAACAACTCAATATTTTACAACACTTTTATGTGGCTACACCAAGTGAGTACTCGATCACACGGTGTCCTGATGTTCAATATAAAGTCCATTATATGTTCTTTAATAAGATCGGCTCCTTAATGTTAAGTCGCTGCATTATATCTGGCTGCTCAATGTCGGCTTACTTTCTTTTTGTCCAAAATTATTTAAAGCAATACATATTACTAGCTATACATATTTCATATTACATAATACCAATACATATTACTAGCTAGTGCCTAGCATGATTAAAGGAGTCATATGATGATGCTAAAAAGAACATTATTTTGTGTATTTGGTGTAATGAAATGTGTTCATGCGGTGAGCTGAGGCCGGGCAAGAGTGAGCTGAGGCGGCGGGGACGAAGGAGCGGTGAAAACGGTGAAAGCCGATCCAGTAATCCACAGCACTAAGTTGATGTATTTCCTCAGTGACCAGCACAGATCAGCTCTAGGCATGACGAAGCGGATATCGTCCTCTTTTGGAAGGCCAAACAAAGTAGTTTCACCATTTGGGCGGCGTTATGCAAATCTTCCCACATAGTGAGGTAGATATGTGGGGGCGTGTTCGAACGAGCCGTTTTAGGGGGGTGTGGCTGACTCTTAACTTTTATAAAGAATATCTCTTTGGATTTGAGACTTTAGTCTTTGCAACTTTACAGATCTTCTTTATGCACCAATAGCTTGTAACACTCCAAAGAGAAAGGAAAAAATTAAATTGCATCATATGACCCCTTTAAACACTTGCGTTAGCTTTCACATAACATTACACAGATCTTCAATCAATTCATCATATTCATATTCAGTTAAAGGAAGTAGTAATTACCATTCTAGTTCAGCAGTTATAATTAATGCACAGTAACTCCTTACCATGCTTTTAGCACAATAACAATAGTTACGGTTACTATGCTTTTGTAGGTAACTTTAACTCACTGGGGAAGACCATCTTCTGGCAACAAAGATATATCCATATGACAGTAGCTCAAAGAGAATACAAGTTCTAGTAATTATGTATTTTTATTGCCATGTTAGTATCTAAGGCTATCTTCATTGCAAAAAAATGAGTTACAATAATACAAGAGATGAGTTCAGAGATGGGGGCAAGTCACACATGTTCAAGTCTCAGGAAAGTCTCTCAAGTCACAGTACAAGCAAGTCAAGTCAAGTCAGTGGCTCACTTCAAGCAAGTCAAGTCGAGTCCTGCTAAGGATCAAGTCAAGTCACTGTAACGCCCCTGTGGACTGTTTATTGTGGTTTCTTCCCCTTTTGTTGGTTTAGCCCGTACTAATTATTAATTAATCACCTCATTGTGCTCACCTGTCTGACCCTCGTTATCTGCCCTATATCAGTTCCTGTCTCTTGTATTCTAGTTTGTCGGTTAGTGTGAATGTTACCCCGAGTGTGTGTGTGTCTCACCTACCTGAATCTGCCTTGTTGTGTCTACATTAAAAATCATTATTGGAATCCTTGTCGTCCTCGTCGTCCTGCCTTCCTCCACACACCGTGACAGAATAACCGACCCCCAAAACAGTTTAACTTCCGTGGTCTCCCCTCCGTTTGTTTTCCGGTTTTTCCTCAGTGTTTTTCTTTCCGTTGTGTTTACCCCT
>NW_015554448.1:12982-13566 GCF_001515605.1 Sinocyclocheilus anshuiensis
ACATTAAATATCATTAGTGGAATCCTTGTCGTCCTGCCTGCCTCCACACACCGTGACCGTGACAGAATAACCGTTTTTTTGTCAGTTTTTATTTATGTTATGGATTACCCCGCCTTCCAAATCATCCTGCTGGAGCAGGGGGAACGCTCTCTTGAGGACCACACGAACAACTTTCTGTCCCTGGCTCACCTCGCGCACTACCCGGACAACTGCCTCTGTTCATTCTATCAAGTTGGACTTGACGCCACCACACGAGCGCAGTTGTCTGGGGATGGTCCTCGAGAGAGCCTCGCCACCTTCATCGAGTGGGTGCTGGTGTCCTGCAAGTCCCATCTGACCGTGGACATCTATAATATGAATAAGTAATTCAGGGTCAAAAGGAGGAGGAGAGACCTCGGAATCCTCAGTTTAGCCCAGGAAGGGCTCCCGATCCCCTGTCGAGCCTCGGAATGGCTCTCGATCCCGTCGAGCCTAGGAATGGCTCTCGATCCCGTCGAGCCTCGGAATGCCTCTCGATCCCCTGTCGAGCCTCGGAATGGCTCCCGATCCCCTGTCGAGCCTCGGAATGGCTCCCGATCCCCTGT
>NW_015554448.1:14071-14633 GCF_001515605.1 Sinocyclocheilus anshuiensis
GCCTTGGGCGGGCGTCGACCTGCCATCGCCTCTGGACTCCACTCCTCTGGCTGCACCTCGTCGCTCTGTCCCACTGGCTCCGTTGGGCTCCTTCCTACCGCCAGCTCCACCTTGGACCTCGGTTGCTCCGGCTCCGCCGCGGATCTCCGGATCTCCGCCTTGGTCGCCAGAGCCCTCGGCTCCACCCTGGCCCCCCGGATCCTCGGCATCCCCCTGGCTCGTTGGCTCTCCGCCTTGTCTCCTCCAATACCTGCTCCGCCGCCATTGGTCGGCCCCCTGGAGTCAGCGGCCATTCCTCCTCCATGGCTCCTCCCTCCATCGGCTACACCGTGGGTCGACATTATAGCTTTGGCCGGGGTCCAGCTGGGCTCCTCCTGCTCCGGGCCCCTCCTGTTTCCTCCCTGGCTCCTTCCTCCTTCATCACCGCCCTGGACTCTGTCAACCCACTCCCCCCTCCCCGGTGGAACTGTTACGGCGCGGGACTCGCCTTCCAGGAGGGGGGAGTAATGTCACGCCCCTGGACTGGTTTTGTTGTGTTTTCCCTCCCCATGTGTTCCGTGTA
>NW_015554448.1:16282-16633 GCF_001515605.1 Sinocyclocheilus anshuiensis
TTGCTAAACACTACCACGAGAACAGCCCACGGAGCGAGGAATCCAACTCCTCAGAAAGGGAGAGAATTCAAATGCTCGAAAGAAAGCGCCATGCTCACAATAACCCTCAATGGTGAGGGGGGGATGGTTCAAAAGTGAGTCAGCAGAGACACACTGGTTGAGTGGAGCCCAAGATACCGGGTTTAAACCAACTCAGAGAAAGGGAACGAAGCTAATAACGCGTAACCCTTACCATACAGGATTTCAGAAAGTGCGCAACGTCTAACGTGCACACTTGTCACTATGTGGATTTTAGAAAGTGCGCAAAGTGCTCAGCGTGCCCACTTACCACTATGTGGAGTTTAGAAAGTG
>NW_015554448.1:16726-16980 GCF_001515605.1 Sinocyclocheilus anshuiensis
TGACCTGGCCGCATGAGCCAGGAAGCATGAAGCCGAAACCAGGCTATCATACCGGCTGGACACCACATCGACGAGTGAAGTAAACACTGCAAGTCGAGCACCCAGTTTCTGAATCCAGCAGAGGGGGGTGCTCACCGAGGACCTACCTTAGAAAAAGGACAGAAACACACAGGTCCCGGGAAACACTGCAAAGAAAGCTCGCAGATGGATTATACACACAACCACCAGCGCATTAATACACAGACACACACACA
>NW_015554448.1:17199-17552 GCF_001515605.1 Sinocyclocheilus anshuiensis
AGCTCACCTTCGCCTCCCTGAACTTCTCGACCACCGTCTCAACGGAGATACCAAAAAGTTCAGAAGGCAAAACCGGAGCATCGAGAAGAAAGCCCCTCTCTTTCTTCCCAATATCTGCCAGGTTCACCCACAGATGTCTCTCCGTCACTACCAGAGGTGCCATGGACCTGCCCATAGCAGAGGCGGCGTGATTAGTAGCACGGAGAGCGAGATCCGTGGTGCAGCGCAACTCAGCTACCTCATCAGGAGAAAGGCCCTCGCCTTTATCCAGGTCTTTCAGCAGGTCAGCCTGGTATGCCTGCGTGTGCAGCGAAGCAACAGCCTGACCTGCTGCTGCGTATGCCCTGCCATTC
>NW_015554448.1:17868-18522 GCF_001515605.1 Sinocyclocheilus anshuiensis
ATAGCCGCCATGGACCTGCCCATAGCAGAGGCGGCCTGCTTAGTAGCACGGAGAGCGAGATCCGTGGTGCGGCGCAACTCAGCTACCTCATCGGGAGAAAGGCCCTCACCTTTATCCAGGTATTTCAGCAGGTCAGCCTGATATGCCTGGAGCACTGCCATCGCATGCAGCGAAGCGACAGCCTGACCTGCTGCTGCATATGCCCTGGCATTTGAGCGAGGTGTATCCTGAAGGGGCTTAGATGGCAAGGAGAGAGTCTTAAGAGAGAACGTCTCACCCACAGAGAGATAGCTGGCCAGCGTCTCTTCTACAGGGGGCATCTTCTCATAGCCGTTTTCGCACATCGCCTCGATATTCGCATAACTGGTATGCTGAAACCGATGGATGCGTGAGGAAAACGGCCTCTTCCATTCCTTCTCGATCTCAGTATGGAGATCAGGAAGGTCTTTAAACTCATCGGCCAGATCCACCTGCGATCCCCATGAGCTCATTCTCCTCCGTGCCTCTCGAAAAGAGAGACAAATGAGAGCGGAGCTTTTTCATTGGAAAAAGCTCGCAGTGAACGCAGATTGCCCCCTCGAGGACATGGTGTGCGTGCTCTTCGCCCAAACCCAAACAAACAACGCATAGATCGTGTGTGTCATCAGATGTCAA
>NW_015554449.1:0-240 GCF_001515605.1 Sinocyclocheilus anshuiensis
GTTATGTATGTGTTTTATGGCCTTATTTTAGTGACTATTTAATTTCAGAAAATTGTGTTTTTCACTAACCATGTATAAACATTATTTTCTCAAAAACACAAACATGTGGGCTATATTCATGCTGCTCGTGTATTATTGTAGCCCAGTTTGTGCTGATTACAGTGTAATCAGACTTTAGTCATTAATATGTTTTTAAGATACTGAAAAAAGCACAAATGTCAGGGCATGTCAAAACTTCTC
>NW_015554449.1:489-874 GCF_001515605.1 Sinocyclocheilus anshuiensis
TTTTATTCTCCAGGTTTCTGGTTCCTCGTGTTTTATTCTCCAGGTTTCTGGTTCACTTGTGTTCTCCTCACTCTCCTCTTTAACAAACACCATCTTCACAGCAGCAGATCTCAGTTCAGATGATACTCCTCCAGATATTCCAGCTTGCTTTAAAACTTAGTCACGACTGTGAGGATGAGAATATTACAGGTATTTACTGACCTGATTCAAAAACTGTATTTCTCTATTTACAGAAACAACATTTCTAACAGTTTGTATTAAACCAGCATCACAACAAAACAAAACAAAGCACGGTGAACCTCTTCTTCATCTGAGGTTTAATGGTGTTTGGCAAACAAGTGTCTGTGTTTTAGCGCCACCCGCTGGACTGGAGTCGAGAAGAGGG
>NW_015554450.1:0-188 GCF_001515605.1 Sinocyclocheilus anshuiensis
TGATGTCACTAAACGGTGATGCCACAACTAAGAGCATCGTTCACGCAAGTTTCTGCTTGGACCTAACTAGCCTAGGCACAGGTTTTCAAGCCCTGGGACAAAAGGGGATGCTTTAAGGAAAATGTATAGGCTATGTAAGCAATAGGCCTAAATAAAAATAACAATTTGTTTTCATAAAAAAAAAAGAA
>NW_015554450.1:198-520 GCF_001515605.1 Sinocyclocheilus anshuiensis
AAAAAATAATTTGTTTTCATTCAAAAAAAAAAAAAAGCTAAATATATCTGGCTTAAATAATTAAGCTAACAGATTTAAAACAGAAGTGTGGCGCGGCGCTCCATAAACAAGTTCATGGAAAGAAAAGGATGACAACGCGCATTCTGTTTGTTTGCTTTATTTTACAAAAGCACAAATCTTCTGTTTTTATTGTGAGTGTGCAAAAATAAAAGTAAACACTTTTGCGGATTATATCTTACTCCTAAAATGGAGTTTTTTAATGTTTCAGCTGTTCGAACGCACCGGCGCCTCGCGCGCACACACCCCACATATTCTAGCAATT
>NW_015554451.1:0-147 GCF_001515605.1 Sinocyclocheilus anshuiensis
GAGTTTTGCGCATCGTGTGTGTGTGTGTGTGTGTGCGTGTGTGTGCGCGCGCGTGCATGTGTGTGAGAGAGAGAGAGCGAGAGAGAGATCACAGTGGAGTCAGCTGTCTTAACCGTGGCTTGTGTACTGCACACATACGAGATTCAT
>NW_015554451.1:304-911 GCF_001515605.1 Sinocyclocheilus anshuiensis
TCGCGATTATGGTAAGGGGCGTTACATTTCCGACGAGTGCTTGCGGTGTTCGGCCAATCACAATGCACTGGGTCAGCTGGCCAATCAAAGCAGACTGCGCTTGTCAAAGGAGGGGGCTTTGTAGAAAACGAAGCGTTTGAGAGAGGCGGGGCATAGAGGACCTACAATAATGTACAGTATTTGAAAATATTGTACACTGCTTTCAACTAAAAACAGATTTTTTTGAATGCGTTTTGGCTAATCATTTAAACAAACTTTTGAAAAAAAAAATTCAAAGTGAAAGTTTTTGAAAATGATACCGTTACTGTCTGTATAAACTAATTTTTTTTTTTGTAAAAACAGTGACATCATGCACATATGTATTACGTGTTTATTCTATAGGCATGAGGAAGTACCTGACAACCAAAACACCAAAGTTCATATTCATAAGAACAAATTTACTAATAAGAAACCCAATTTTATGGATGTTGACTGGCATCTTTTTATTTGATGTTTTTTTGATGTTTCTATGAAGGGAAACAGGCAGAGCAGGGAGCCATGGTGGAGCAGGCAGAGCGAGGGCCCATGGCGGAGCAGGCAGAGCTGGGGGCCATGGCGGAGCAGGCAG
>NW_015554452.1:0-832 GCF_001515605.1 Sinocyclocheilus anshuiensis
TGCAGACTTTATTATGTTGTAGATTTAATTTTAAACTAATCCAATCTTACAGTTTAAAAATGTCAACAACAAAAAAAGAAAACAAAAAAAAGAGAAAAAGGCAATGCACTCTTTGGCAAGTATCACAGGCTGTGAAATGGTACAGTTTACAGCTATTTGAGTAATAGAGTATTCAAAATGTAATATGTAAAATGTCAGTAAAATTAATATTAATTTTAGCCTTGCTTGACCACTCACAACACCCTGACTCAAACACAACAAAATGAATCTTAATATATTATGTCCTAGCCGCATCTGATTTCAATATCCTAAAAGAAACCATATATTTACACATCTAAATATAACATTCAATTACTTACATGCAACAGGTGAACTCTTTTCAGATGATCTTGACAAATCTGACAAAAAATATAAAAAAACAATCACAAAAAGATTAAAAGAAGTATAGCAGGAAGGCACATTACACTATTCACATATGTTGTTTAATTAAATAATTAAATTTCACTAACCAACTACAAAATACATTAACAGAATGGATGATGCTACACTGTTAAATAAATAAATACATACATAAAAACTGCTGCATGGCATATATTTAATACCTAAATACAAATATTGAGAAATTGTTTGACAGTCAGCTGAAAAAAATATACTTACAAAGCCAAAGACACTCAGTGCTGTGGAGCCTTTGGGGTGAAGCAGCTACTGACACAAAAACAAAGGGGAGAAATATGAGTCAGATAATACATATATCTGTACACATTAAAATGTACTAATTTGTAATCAATGATTACCCTTACCAAAAAGTAGTATACTTCAAGTTTATTTTAGT
>NW_015554453.1:0-203 GCF_001515605.1 Sinocyclocheilus anshuiensis
GAAGACCACCAGAGCAGGACAGGAGACCACCAGGCTGAAGCAGACAGAGCAGAAGATCACCACGACGGAGCAGACTGGACAGAAGCCCACCAGGGCAGAGCAGTGGCTTCCATAGCTGTGACAGGACAAGCAGAGAGTTCGCAAACGGCCTCTATAGCCGTGACAGGATGGGCAGTGAGTTCACAGACGGCCTCCATAGCCGT
>NW_015554453.1:965-1339 GCF_001515605.1 Sinocyclocheilus anshuiensis
CCGCCATCGCTTCGGGGAACACAGCAGCGAGCACCACTACCTCAGGAGATTCTGCAGCTTCAGCCGCCAGCTCTGGAGACCTAATAGTGGGCGCTGCCGCCTCTGGGAGTTCTGTGGTGGTGTATGCAGCCCAAACACACCAAAAAGCGATCCCCATCAGGGGAAACACTTCAGACAGGGGAATTAGTTCAGGAACAGAAGAGTTAGAGTGAGCGAGTTTGGGGATACCAGCTGTGCGATCAGAAACCAGTGGTGTATCCCTCACACTAGATACCAGACTGGGATACCGAAAGAATGACCTTGAAGATCTGGGTGCAACAGACAGGACATGACAAGACTCAGGATGATCAGCTGTGACGTGACGTGACTCAGGA
>NW_015554454.1:0-534 GCF_001515605.1 Sinocyclocheilus anshuiensis
TCACCTCCAATTTTCCATATGCACCTAAACGGATGTTCATATGCGCAAGTGCTTCCGAAACCTCCTATTGGAAGGATGGGGCTTCCGCAGTGTCCCTGTTCCAAGTGGAACGGGTACGTTTTCCCAGTGTTATCCAATCTCACTGAGTGGGTAGTGCTATGACAACGGTGAATGGTCTTCTTGTTGCAAGCCCCGGCCTACACCAAAAAGGGGCGCAGGTGGCTCGCACAGGGCACTTTGGTAGGGAATCACAATTTGTCGGTCACGACGTGACTCGTAGTGACCGACTGAAAGGGTTTCTATTTTCAGGCTTTACGGAGTTAAACTGGAGTGTGTGTGGTTGTGTGTGTGCGTGTGTGTGTTTCAGCCCTGTCCAGACGTCTACTGGTTTCCAGCGTTCTCTGACAGAATGTGTGATGAGCTTGTGGAGACCATGGAGGATTTCGGTGGATGGTCTGGAGGAAGACACAACGTTAGTGACCTCAGCGCGTGTCTGTGTGTCTGTGTGTGTGTGTGTGTGTGTGTGTGTGTGTG
>NW_015554455.1:0-123 GCF_001515605.1 Sinocyclocheilus anshuiensis
GTTATCATTGCACAAATTAACACACTCTCTACAATAAAAAAAATATATAAAAAAATGAGAAGAGCTCTAAACTAACGCGCTGTCTTCACTGTATCTAACGCACACACGCTCAAGGCTGATTTA
>NW_015554455.1:263-557 GCF_001515605.1 Sinocyclocheilus anshuiensis
AGCTCCGCTTCCGAAGATGCACGAGTTCAAAGCGACTCTAGCCGAACATGCACGTCTGTGCCAGCATTTATGTGAAACAGAAGCAGTTTGGTGCAGTCACACACACAGATCACGTTGCGGCCGAATTCAGACATTCAGGAACAAACTTTTTAGTGCTGCCTCGCAGTTTTATCAACTAAATAGCTTAATCGCTCTAGAGCTACATTATCTTTCTCAACAAGGAGCTGGTAGCATCATTGTTTCTAACATTATTAAAGCCACAGCTTTACTGTTAATAGAGAAACGCGGCAAAAC
>NW_015554456.1:0-148 GCF_001515605.1 Sinocyclocheilus anshuiensis
TGTTGTTTGCCCGCTGCTCTCCGACAAGTAAACTTAGTGCTCGCTTGTGTAAAAAAAATTCAAAACACACCACTGATCTCTGACTCTCATGTCTCGCGTTGCCAGTAGTCATGTCTCAGTAGGGCTACAATTGCCATCTAGCGGTTGG
>NW_015554456.1:635-1230 GCF_001515605.1 Sinocyclocheilus anshuiensis
GTTACGGTCATAGGGCTATAGCCAAGCCGTTAAAATTAGACCACAGATTGCCTCGATTTCGCCAGGTGGGCTAAAAGAAGACTACACGTAGCCCGTCCAATTTAGAGCTAAATCGTGGCTACATGTAGACCATGTCATGAAATGACACGTATATCTTTGTAGATATTATTGAAACTGCGAACATGATGGCATATCAGCCATCTCATGCGCTGTCTGGCCAAAAGCTACAGTGAATCAGGTTTGACTATAAGTGGGCTACAGATAGCCACTCTGACTACGAGCTAAATCGTGGCTACGCACAGGCTACGTATTGAACATGTCAAAGAAATGAAACCAAACACCCTGTAAACACTGTTGACTTTGCTTACATGATGGAATATACATCTCGCAAGTTATTTTGCCAAAAAATGACATGAAACCAAATTCAAGGTTATTTGGGCTAGAAGTGGGTTACACATAGCCGGACTATATCGGGTCTATACTTAACCGAGACGTTGAAATGACGGCTATTGCTTGCTGGGATGCCTAACAGTCATCCCCAGACAATCTCCCACGTTTGTCTCCATTACTCGGAGCACGCTGACCAAAGGTCAGC
>NW_015554457.1:0-2393 GCF_001515605.1 Sinocyclocheilus anshuiensis
TAAGCCCATCCCGCCATACCAATGGCTGGAATATAACCACCCTCAAATGGCTATACCAAGGAGGTCCCCAATCCATGTCAGAGCCTACACAGCCTTCCTACAGAGCTGCCCAGACCACAGAGAGTGGGCTATCTACTTACTACCCTAACAGGGGAGATAGCACTGTCTAGGCAAGGACTCAGGAGACCGCTACTTAAAAACCCTAAGAAGGGGAGCACTCACTGAGCTAGCACATATATATCCTCAGATAACTACGTAATTGGGAAAGCCTACCAAACTAAAAAAAAATGGCTAGCCTAGATAGCCCTCCTGTAGAGCTGCCCAAACCACAAAGTGTGGGCTATCTACTTGCTACCCTAACAGGGGAGATAGCATTGTATAGGCAAAGGCTCAGGAGACCACTACTTAAAGACCCTCGGAGGGGGAGCGATCACTGAGCTAGAATATAGATATCCTCAGATAGCTATGTCACACAGGAAGGAGCTACCAGAAGCAGGACCGAACTACCAGACCATAGAAATGGGCTGTCTGCTTAACCCCAAGAGGGGAGACAGCACTGTCCGGACACAGGCTCTTAAAAGTAGAAATGGGCAGTCTGCTTAACCCCAAGAGGGGAGACAGCACTGTCCGGGCACAGGCTCTTAAAGAAACCACCACTCAAACTAGAGTAGGGCCGAGCTCGCAGACAGCTTATCCTCAGAAAGCTATCTTTCTAGGCAAGGGGACCACTGCAATACCACCAGCCGTGGCTGTATAGTTAAATCCAAAAGGTGGCAACAGCACCGCTACCAAACAGCTATCCACAGATAGCTATAGTTTGGAAATGGTTAATTGCAGATAAAAATACAGCCAGCCTCAGATGGCTGTATTTACAGTAAACCTATCCTGCCACAACAGGGCTGGAATATGACCACCCTCAGATGGCCATGATACAAAGATCCCCTAAACCAGGTCAGTCCAATTTTTGTATGTAAATAATGTTCTGATAAAGCCATCTTCTTTTCATAAAGTTTTTTTTATGGATGCTCATTTTTAAGCATAACTTTTCTCCATATAGAACTAACTCAAAAAATATTTTACGTTTAAAAATAAGTCCTTGTTTTACAGAAACTGGTATAATAATGATGTAATATTGGTGAAACAGTATTAATAAAATGGACATCTCTTTAATTACTGTTTTAATTATTATAAGATCCCTGTAACTGCTGTGCTTACAGTAGTATTTGATGCCATTCCTAATGACCTTATTCAACTTTTGTGAGTCTATACCCTTCAGTTAAGTATTAATGGTATGAAAATTATAGATAATAAATATCTTTTATATAAAAAATTACATAGAACCACATTATTGCTATTACACGGCACGGCACTGTCAAAATTAAAAGTCAAAATAAACTGCTGCATCTCGGATGTATTCTGCCGTAAAACCCCAACGAAGAACTGCAATATCAAAAAATTTATTTGTCAATCTTTTTTTTATTATTATTATTTGTATTATGATATGTTTAATTATGATTACATTAACAAAATGGGTCTTAAAATACACTGACAATACCCTGTTGTTGTTGTTGTTTTTAAAAGCCAGTGTTGCATTTGAATCAGTTCTGCACACAAGAGTCAATGTTAAAAATGACAGATTTATAGATTGATTTATAAATCTATAGGCTGTAATTCCCTTCCCCGAGTGTTTAATTGAAACTGTTTCTGTTGGCTGCAATTCCCTTCCCCTAGTGTTTCATTGAAACTGTTTCTGATAGAATATTAGAAACATAAAACTAGATAGTTGTTGTTGTTTAATTATTGTGCTGCTACTGACAGGTTATTTCTCTTTCCTGCTATTAAAAAAATACATTCACATGCTGAAAAAAAAAAATAATAGAAACCATCACAGAAATTCTAATGGTTTCCACTACAAATACCATTACAAACATTACAAACCATCAACTTTTAACCATTAAAACCATAAAAAATATTTTTTGTAGTGTGTTTTGAAACATATTCCGTTAGGATTTAGTGGTTTTATCAAGACACCAACCGAAGGCGACTAATTACCAGTAGAGACCAACAGACACAGCATTAAAACCAATACAATTGCTATTATAACCAGTAAAACCATTGCAAATTCTGTAAAGGTTTCTACTGGGGTTTTGTTCAGCGGGGTAGTTTGATTCTCAGTTTATTGAGTCCGGTGGATGAAAGCACAAATAAAGTTCAACTGTACATTCAGTCTCTGTTCAGAAGCTCAAAACACATCAGAAACTCCACCCTTCTTTACCTTTTACCTTTACCCTACCAGGACGTGACTAGTCTTATGATTTCTGCAATATCTTACTCATTTAGTCATTTAGTCATTTAGTCATTTTGCAGACGCTTTTATCCAAAGCGACTTACAA
>NW_015554458.1:0-179 GCF_001515605.1 Sinocyclocheilus anshuiensis
GACGTTCCCTTTCAAGGGAAATTCGAACTGCGTCCTCTAGGGGTTTCTATGGGGAATGGTATACCACGCCACCATGCTGAGGGGAGTGCATGCCAGAAACCATGGTGAGCACTAAGTACCAACTCTACCATAGCCATGGGAGTTGCCCCTGGGACGTTAAGACGGCTGTCAGTGACATT
>NW_015554458.1:1391-1495 GCF_001515605.1 Sinocyclocheilus anshuiensis
CAACCCTTTGATAAAGGGGAGCACTGCTAAACACTACCACGATAACAGCCCACGGAGCAAGGAATCCAACTCCTCAGCAAGGGAGAGAATTCAAACGCTCGAAA
>NW_015554459.1:0-130 GCF_001515605.1 Sinocyclocheilus anshuiensis
GACTGTGGACTCGCCACCACAGTCCCTCGCATATGAGGTGTGACTTGTGCAGTAGCAAAAATAAAATATAGTTTGGCCAGCCGAGAAACAGGACGCTCGTCCTAAAAGTAATTATGGGGTGTGATTCGTG
>NW_015554459.1:683-792 GCF_001515605.1 Sinocyclocheilus anshuiensis
ACAACAGAGCGTTGCAACCTGCACCCCTCCACAGAAAGATCAGGGGTAAGGGCGACGCTCTCATTCTGGGTCTTCTAGACCGAAAACGGATCTGCAGACCGTTATTTTG
>NW_015554460.1:0-1105 GCF_001515605.1 Sinocyclocheilus anshuiensis
GTTGAGGTGTTGGCAGAACGCAGACCAGACTCGGGAAGTGAACTGAGGACCACGGAACGAGACAATGTCTTCAGGGAGTCCGTAAAAACGGAAGACCTGTTCGAAGAGTACCTCTGCTGTTTCAAAGGCTGTGGGGAGTTTACTTAGGGGTATGAGACGGCATGCCTTCAAGAAACGATCAATGACCGTTAGGATGGTGGTATAGTTCCTTGAGCTGGGGAGATCAGAAACAAAGTCTATAGCTATGTGTGACCATGGATGTTGGGGAACAGGAAGTGGCTGAAGAAGACCTGCTGGGCGCTGGTGGGAAGATTTGGAGATGTCACAAATAGTACACTGACGAACAAACTTAATGGTATCCGCCTGGAGAGTGGACCACCAGAACCGGTTGGAGATGAGTTGAATGGTGGCTGTAATCCCGGGGTGACCTGCGCTGGGAGAGTTATGAACCCATTGCATCACACGATGACGAAGGCTAGTGGGAACATAGGTACGATCGGGGGAACATTCTGGCGGAGGGGGTTCACTGATCTGGGCCTCTGCAATCTCTGTCATAATGTCCCATTGAACAGGAGCGAGAATGAGGTTAGAGGGGATTATGGGTTCCTTGGAAGGAGGGATCTGAGCTGCTTCGAACTGCCTGGAGAGAGCATCTGCCTTAGAATTCTTTGAGCCAGGATGATAGGTTACCTTGAAATTGAAACGTGTGAAATATAGAGCCCATCTTGCCTGCCGTGGATTGAGTCGTTTGGCCGATCTGAGGTACTCGAGGTTGCGGTGATCAGTCAGAACAACAAAGGGAAGTTTGGCCCCCTCCAACCAGTGACGCCATTCCTCCAAGGCTGCTTTCATGGCTAGAAGTTCCCGATCTCCTACATCATAGTTCTGCTCCGTAGAGTTGAGTTTCCGAGAGTAGAAGGCACATGGAAAGAGTTTGGGAGGATTACCCTGACGCTGAGAGAGTATGGCTCCGATAGCTGTGTTGGATGCATCCACCTCCACAAAGAACTGTACTTCATGGTCAGGATGGTGAAGAATGGGCGCGGAGGTGAAGCGTTCTTTTAGCCGTTGAAATGCCCTGGTGGCCGATGGTGACCAAAGTAGC
>NW_015554461.1:0-471 GCF_001515605.1 Sinocyclocheilus anshuiensis
TTTCACCTTTAGGGGTACAACAGCCTGGCAGTCTTTTACAAAAATGAACCATGGTTGTATTACAGTAACCACAGTTTACCACAGTATTTGTAGTAAAATTGCAGTAACCACAAATTTACCATGATAATAATAATAATACTACATTTTAGTACTTATGTAACACCATGTTTATTTCTCATGAGGTATCCTCAAAGGTGCACCTTTGTAACTTATCTACCCTTAAAGCATGCATACTCGTATGGTACTAATAGGCTCAATTTTAGGGGTATAGTTGCACCTTTGAGGTTACTGCCCCAGTAAACGGCTAAAATACAATTATAGTATATTTTATTTCTGACAGTGTAAACAAAAAAGGCAGATGAAATGTTAAAAAACATGGCTTTAAAATCTAATATTAAGTTAGTATAATTACTGATTATATTCTTTTAATAATTTAAAAGATCAGTTTAGTTTAGAGGTATCGGTATCGAC
>NW_015554461.1:595-809 GCF_001515605.1 Sinocyclocheilus anshuiensis
TTTATTTAGTCATTTAGCAGACGCTTTTATCCAAAGCGACTAACAAATGAGGACAACAGAAGCAATCAGTTGTAATATTAACTAAACTTAACTAAAACAGATCCAAAACTAAAAGCTAAAACTTTATAAATACTACTTATACACATTTTAAAAATAAAGAAACTAAATGAAAATGACAAATGCATGCAACAAAATTTCAAAACTTAACATTTAA
>NW_015554462.1:0-103 GCF_001515605.1 Sinocyclocheilus anshuiensis
AGCTAGTTTTAGAGGCCTTTTTTTACTTTTGTTAATTGTATAATACAAAACAAATAGCTAGATAGAATACAAAAAGATTAGAGAAGCTAGTGTTAGTTTTTTT
>NW_015554462.1:276-500 GCF_001515605.1 Sinocyclocheilus anshuiensis
TTTGACAGATATTGCGATTTGATTTGCGATTTTAATTTTGCAAAGTCAAGCTTCAGCTTAATATTGTCAATAGTGTGTAGCACAGTATGGGTTTCGTTGCCCTGTTGAAAAAAACAATAGGAACCATCACAGAAATTCTTATGGTTTCCATTAAAACAACTACAAAATTCCTTTTTGTTGTGTGTTTTGGGCATTATTCCAATAGGAATTACTGTTCTATTGTT
>NW_015554463.1:0-168 GCF_001515605.1 Sinocyclocheilus anshuiensis
AAAAAACAAACAAACAAACAAAAAAAATTATAATAAAATAAAAAAAATAGTGAGGGGATACTTGAATTATTTGTTAATAAACTAATGTTTTCTGAGTCAATGTTGACTATCCATCCTCATTGGACGTGCCTTTAGAGAGAAATGCATCTTTACGGATTACATAATGAA
>NW_015554463.1:243-498 GCF_001515605.1 Sinocyclocheilus anshuiensis
TGAATTATTTCGTTTTAAAATAGTAATTTAAAGCATTCTATAGATATATTTATCATGTCGGTGAAGCGCTCCTGCGCAAGACCATGAGGACAGAAAGCGCATCCTGTTTGTTTTCCTTATTTTAGAAAAGCACAAGGTTTTGTTGATATTGTGAGTGCACACAAATACAAGCAGACCCTTTGCAGTTCCGAATGGTGCATAATCTTACACTTATGAGCAAAAATGATGGCGTATTTTTAAGTTTCCGCTGTTCTT
>NW_015554464.1:0-149 GCF_001515605.1 Sinocyclocheilus anshuiensis
ACAGAGAGTGCACGCACATGATTTATTAGTCTATTAAAACTCAAACTTCAAGGCATTGTAAATTGTAGACGGCAAAAATGCTTCTGTATGCTTTTTTATGTTTATATAATTTAATATAGTTAACTTAATCTATATCACACAAAGAGTAG
>NW_015554464.1:320-480 GCF_001515605.1 Sinocyclocheilus anshuiensis
TGCCAACGAAAATAGTTCCAAACAAAGATCACAGCACTGTTTTGCATCTCTGAGGAATGGACGGTGTTTACTTAATTGATTGAGTCAGCTTTTTGAATTTGAACTAAATAAAAAGGATTCAGTGATTCACTCATTAACACAGTCAAATGCTTTGTTCCTG
>NW_015554465.1:0-170 GCF_001515605.1 Sinocyclocheilus anshuiensis
ACATGGTAATAACGGAAATTGCATGTAATTTCCTAGGTAATAATGCAGATATTACCATGGTATCGGTATGAACTGAAACAATTACAGTCATCATTACTCAAAGCTTATATAGATGATGACAATTACATCTATATATGAAGAGTTTATTTGCAAAAACAGATAACTCCGTT
>NW_015554465.1:799-2030 GCF_001515605.1 Sinocyclocheilus anshuiensis
CTGACGGTCGGCCATTTTAAACTGCCATTACTCAGCCTGCTAGCATGCTAGCATAAAAACTGTTAACATGCAATCAAGGAATTTCAGTAACTTTTTTAGACATGTTTTGGATTTAAAAGATTTTCATTATTTTCTGGGATGTTTTACCATGACAGGGCCTGACCCTTTAGCTCGTCCTCCTCAAAAATCCATACAAAAACAAGCTTAAAATCATACAATTCAATGACAGAACTCACCCTTGATCAGTGTCAGCTTCACCTCAGTCAAATTATGTCACTTCCTTTGAGTCATACCTTTAAAGGCGCATTACACACATTTTATGTTGAGTTTTATGTAAACGTGACAGGACTGACCGAAAACATGGGGACAGTTGTAAAATAGTATTTATTTGTAGAATTTATGTAGAATTTCATGTTTTTAATCAGTTGATGTGAATGATAACAACTTAAACTTATTGATGGAGTTTTTTTTCTAAATAACAGTTTTTAGCATAACAAAACTATGAAAGCTGTAGGTCCAATTTGGCTGAGGACAAGGACAGGATTTGTAATTTTCAAAAGTGTTTTTATTAAATTAAAAAATATCTGAGAACCTAATGAATGACATATTCATTTACAGAACAACTCACAGAAATCAACCATCTGTCAGACATTTTTTGGATGTAATACTTTTTATTCACTGTAACAAGTCAAGGACAGATAATGTACATTTCTGGTAGAATGTCCCATTCGATCCGGGAAATAGGTCTTGTGACAGCAGCCTAATAAAGCTGTGCCGTCTGTCATTAATGTTAATCAAACAAGAAAAGACAGAGAAAATCCCTCACTGCTCTTGACTAAATATTAGGCGCGTTTCCATTACAGATTTGCGCAAAACTGTGGCGATATTTTATAAATGTCGATAAAAAAGTATTGCGAAATGACGGCATTTTCATTAACCAATGTTATGAGACTTAAACGTAACCTTTTGCCTCTCGCGATAAGTCATGGCAACGGATTTTGGTGGGATTTTGATGGATTTTGGCTATATTTATTCAAAGGAGGCTTATGCGTGTATCTTTACAGAAGCAGCAAAGAGAGCCGCTTCAGAAACGTGCGTGGCACGGCTGGAATAAACCATAGACTGTATAAAAACATAAACACAAGCACTGAGTGGCCGTAATTAGTTTCACTGCCACACTGCACCGCAGACGTGTGCAGTGTAAATTGTCTAAGCATTAATAGTAGGGAAA
>NW_015554465.1:2200-8756 GCF_001515605.1 Sinocyclocheilus anshuiensis
TTTTGCCTCTCGCGATAAGTCATGGCAATGGATTTTGGTGGGATTTTGGCTATCTTTATTCAAAGGAGGCTTATGCGTGTATCTTTACAGAAGCAGCAAAGAGAGCCGCTTCAGAAACGTGCGTGGGGCGGCTGGAATAAACCATAGACTGTATAAAAACATAAACACAAGCATTGAGTGGCCGTAATCAGCTTCAGTGACCGTATCAGAGCCACATTGCACGGCAGACGTGTGCAGTGTAAATTGTCTAAGCATTAATAGAAGGGAAAGCCCCTTATACTGGAGCGCGGCCACTTATGAAGTGTTTCTTGGAGGTTATAGTAGGCCTACATTGAAGAATGATCATATGACTTTTTACATATGCCATGTGACCTGTAAATGCGAAAAAGCCGTTTCCATTGCAGTTTTGCGAATTATTCCTTTTTCGCATTGCCTGAAAAACCACCTCATGCGAGTGTAAAATCTTTTTTTGCGATATATGGGCGTTTTTGCGAAATTGACGCGTTTCCATTAGGCGTATTTTCAATTCGCAATTTCAATTTGCGCAATTTGAAGGGTAATAGAAACGCACCTAATGTTTTGTTGAATAACTTTTAATGTTAATTTACAGTTTATTCAATTTCTGTAGCCTATTTAAAACACGTTCATATTTTAGAAAATGTAGTTCATATTTGCATCATTAATGATTTATTTTATCCACCGTGACCCTCCCGCAAATAATCAGAATGCATTTTTTTTATTACCCGACCCGCGGATATAACCGCCATCCGCGCATCACTACAAAGTAGGCTGCATATTTTTTATACATATACCCTCGGTTTCACAGACAAGGCTTAAGCCTAATCCCAGACTAAAATCTGAGCCGTTTCAACTGAAAGAAACTTGCTCTGACTGATCTTAAAATATATCAGTGCCTTTATGTTGTCTTAAAATGCACACCAGTAGTGTTTTTTCTAGGGCACGTTTATAAAAAATTACTTAAATGTCCTAATTGATCTATGGCCTAATCCTGGTTTAGTCTAAGACCTGCCTGTGAAACCAGGCCATATAGTATAGCATATTTGGGTTTTTTTTTCATTTTCATTAGGCTGTGTTAAGCGTTTTATGAACCACTGCAAGCTGTTTCGTTCTGGGCTCATCTGCTTTTCTGTGTGTAATATATACTGTAAACAGATTTGATATTTTTAAATCACCATCTTCTTTCATTAGCCTACCTTAAGCATTTTCTATGGGGGAGAAAAAGCTTAATGTGCAGGGCGTTGCATTCATAATCTGGCCTATTCTGCTTTATTAATAGTAGCCTAATATTATTAATAAGGTTATTAATATTAGCCTAATAATTTTATCAATATTTATTATCGAATTTTGTCCTCCAGTGTCACTGTTTTAACCCTGAGGTTGTGTTCGGGTCATTTTGAATTTCGAACATTGAGAATTGTCTTTCTCCTGAAAATGTTACTTAATGTTATCGCATTGGACTAAGATTTACTGACTTTGTTCACACAGGGCATAATTACTTCCACTACAAAAATGGTAAATTTTTGTTAAACATGTTTTATGCTATTCAACTTTGTTACACTTGTGGTGTTCCCGGTCAAAAATGACCAGCCTTAAAAAAATAGCTTATACACCACGGTCAGAATTGTTGGTACCCTTGGTAAATATGATCAAAAAAGGCTATGAACATAAATCTGCATTGTTAATCCTTTTGATCTTTTATTTAAAAAATTCACAAAATCTAACCTTTCATTGGAGAATAAGAATTTAAAATGGGGGGAAATATCATTATGAAATAACTGTTTTTCTCTAATACACATTGGACACAATTAACGGTACCCTTTTATTCAATACTTTTTGAAACCCCCATTTGCCAAAATAGTATAGGAGTTTTCTCCTATGATGCCTGATGAGGCTAGAGAACACCTGACAAGAGATCAGAGACCATTCCTTCATCCAGAATCACTCCAGATCCTTTAGATTCCCAGCTCCAAGATGGTGCTTCTCCTCTTCAGTTCACCCCACTCATTTTCTATAAGGTGCAGGTCAGGGAACTGGAATGGCTATAGCAGAAGCTTGGTTTTGTGCCCAGTGACCCATTTTTGTGTTGTTTTTAAGGTTTGTTTTTAGATTTTGTCCAGTTGGAAGATCCAAACATGGCCCATTATAAGATTTCTAACTAGATTTTTATCTGTTGGTATTTGATAGAATCAATGATGCCATGTGTCTAAACAGTGACCCTTTTTTTGTTTTTTTTAAGGTTTGTTTTTGAATTATTGTCCAGTTGGAAGATCCAAACATGGCCCATTATAAGATTTCTAACTAGATTTTTATCTGTTGGTATTTGATAGAATCAATGATGCCATGTGTCTAAACAAGATGTCCAGGACCTCCAGCAGAAATATAGGCCCACATCATTAAAAATACAGCAGTATATTTCATTGTACACATGGGGTACTTTTTATCTCTGTGTTCACCAAACCCATCTTGAGGGTTTGCTGCTAAAAAGCTAATTTTTTAGTTACACCTGACCATAGAAGCCAGTCCCGTTTGAAGTTCCAGTCGTGTCTGACAACTGAATATGCTGGAAATTGTTTTTTGGTTTTTCATTTTTCTTTTCTTGATTTTTTTCTTGAAGCCCTCCCAAATAACATGTGGTGATGTAGGTGCTGTTTGATAATTATTTTAAGGTTTTCTGACCCCGAAACTCAACCTTTTTCTGCAATTTGGAATTTGGCCTTTGTTTTCCCTCCTATTTATATTTCTGTGAAACAGGAAGCCATGGCTGGATAATTTCATGTTCATAATCACCCTGGTGTGCTCAAAATTGTGAATATGAATGGGAATATATTTCAGATATATTTTACTCATAAGAATTTCTAGGGATACCAGTAATTGTGTCCAACGTGTATTTGAGAGAAAAAAAAAAACATTTAATTCATAATGATATTCCCCCCATTTTAAATTATTATTCTCCAATGAAAGGTTAGATTTTTGTGATTTTTTTTTTTTTTAATAAAAGATCAAAAGGATTAACAATGCAGATTTATTTTCACAGCCTTCTTTGATCATATTTACCAAGGGTGCCAACAATACTGACCACGTGTGTACATCTCTTGTTATGCAATATTTTCACCTAATATTGGCATCAATCTTTTTGTCAGCTTCTTTTCTTTCAGTTAGGACTGGTTTTGTGTAGGGATGCAACTATACCATTTTTTTCAGATCCGATCCAGAAAATTGTGTATCGGCCGATTCCGATCAGATCCGATACCAGCGCAGTGTTTTTTTGTTTTGTTTTTAAATCAGTGTAGAATTTCTATACTTCTGTGTGTTGACCTGATCTTCACTCTTTTGTGTGTTAAACACAATCTACTAAATATAGACAACTTAATTTTAATGAAAAATAACAAATGAAAAAATATATAATCATAATCTATGACAAAAATACTATTATAAAATAAGTTTAGTATAAAACTTAGAAAAAAAGTAGAAAAATCATGAGTGCACAATTTTATAAAATCTAAACATTTAGTGAAATAACATTATTTAGTGGGGAACAAATAAAAGTGAATAAGTGTAGGACTAAATCTGGTAAAATGTTATACATTGCTCTTTGTATTGTTGTAAAATACAATACATTAATGAAATCAAGTAAATGTGTTTATATATAAATATAAACTATAAAATTAAAAGACATTTCTATCATATGCAGAGCCGATCCTCCCTATATGCAAAATACGCAAGCTGCGTAGGGCCCCCCGAAACACCAGGGGGCCCCCTTGCTCTCAAAGATGATTTAATTTTAGTTTCGTTTTTGAATTTGGCCAGCGGTTATGAATTTGGCCAGCAGTTCATCATTTATTTTAATGCGGTGCGCTGTCACCCTTTCTACGTAAAAATCAGTCAAATCATGTAATGTGAATGTTGTACAGACTTGCTCGAGACAAAAAAAGACGAGTTGAAAGCGTACCGAGCCACAGAAGAGACACTGTTTCTCAAGCGCTTTACGCGAGCGCAATTCGAGACGCAACACGGACAAATGCGTTTCATTAATTCGTTCATAACCACTCATACCCCACATAACCACTCAGCCCCCAGTGAGGGTATTAAAATAATAATAATAATAGCCTAATAATAAAAACATATATATAAATAAAATTAAAAATTTTTGATTAATAGGGGTCGTATAATAAACTTATTGCAGTATTCCACTGTATTGCATAAATAGGTATAACATTTGGGTACTGAATAAGCCAAATTCAAGTCTTCATGATCTCACACACACAACCTGTTTACTGCACAAACACAAAATTTTACTGTTTGCATTTCTAGTACAACCTTCTTTCCTTAGCTCAAGTATACAAACCTCTTGCCACATGCATTGGAATATGTATTATATTGAAAGTTACATTTTCAAATGAAAATGGCAACAAGATTTTCATTTGAAAATCTTATAAAGTATGCGTTCATATGTGCTTCATTTTCACTGGAGGTGAAAGCAGTGAAAACTTAGATGGGGTACAGTAGATGGGGAACCGATTATTGCTGCCCCATGATATTTTGTAAACTGGATTTATGACAAAGAACTACACAAATGCAGATATTATTACAATCTATCGATTAGATTCTATGTTCGCGATGGCGCCGACGTTGATGGCTGCCTCCGTGGCGTGCTACGCAGTTGTTTTTATGTTTTTGTTAGTTTGTCCTGTCTTTAGCAGTTTTTTTCCCTGCAATCAGTTTCACCAGAGGCGAATTGCTGGACATTCGGAAGTACACACCACCCGATATTTCACCGGTTTTCGATTATTCTGATGTTTTGCTGGACATTGTAGTCGGGGGAACCTCTCATTCCATCCTGATGATCCGACGATAGCTGCCGTTCCAAAAAGAATGCACATCACACCTCTGTTTATTAATTTGCACTGGCTACCACAGTGCAGTGTGTTTTTTTCCCACAGGCTATATTCAGCCTGAACAATTAATCTTTCATAATTATACATCGTCCATTTTTATTAAACTGCACACTTTGTAAATCAATAGCTGCTTGCATAAAATTCAAGGTTTTAAATTAATGTTTGCCTACAAAACCACCACTGGCTCTGCACCCCTTTACCTAAATTCAGTTCAGACTTATGTGCCCTCTAGAAGCTTGCGTTCTGCAAGTGAACGTTGCTTTATTGTGCCATCCCAAAGAGGCACAAAAACACTTTCACAGACTTATAAATTAAATGTTCCCTCCTGGTGGAATGACCTGCCCAACTCTGTCCGAGCAGCTGAGTCCTTAGCCATCTTTAAGAATCGGCTAAAAACACATCTCTTCCATCTTTATTTGACCCTCTAACCCTAGCACTCTCTATTCTAATTCTATTCTTTATTAAAAAAAAAAAATAATAATAAACTTTCCCCTTTTAGACTTGCACTCTATTTATTTACTAACTGCTTGTTTTCTTTAAAAAAAACGAACACTTGCTTCTCTAATCTTTTGTATTCTATCTGTTTTCTTTTTATTTATTATACAATTAACAGAAGCAAAAAAAGGCCTCTAACACTAGCTTGCTCTATTCTTTTTCTATTCTATCTGTTTTCTTTTTATGTATTATATGATTTTAAAAAAAAAACTTGCTATGTGTACTGCATTAAGCTAACTGAGACTTGTTATAGCACTTGCATATCATTTCTCTTTTGTTGATTTTGATTGATTCCATTGTCCTCATTTGTTAGTCGCTTTGGATAAAAGCGTCTGCTAAAAGTCTAAATGTAAATGTAATGTAAATGTATTATGCGCCGCTATAGCCTACTTTGTGGATCATCTAAAATCACGATCTAAAACGTAGCTTAATGTGGTATGAATATATAGGCCTATACACGAAAAATATTTCACTTAAATCATTTACAGATTAAAAAAAAACAAAAGAAAAAAAATGTGCAATTAAACAATGCATTTTTAATACATTTTTTAACTAAAATAGGCTATTATTGCAACCATATATATTAAAAAAATATATTATTGACTGACGTTTCATAGACGTTCAGTTGTTATGCTTTCAAATTTCTTGCCATTTGTTTGTATGTAATTTCACAGTATTTTCACCTCCAAAATTACTACACTACTTGTGCAATCACAATTCTATAATGGTACAATTTACTCAGGCCGATTACATTTTTTTTTTTTGTATGACATTAAAATTTTTAGAATAATTGTACATAAATAGGTAAAGCAAAACAAATGTGATTATTTCTGAGAACTTTTTAACTGCAGGCAGACATTATGGTAGAGTAGACCTACAAGGAGATATGCGAGCAAAAAAGAATAGATTAAAAAATGGATAATAGAAAGCGGAAAGGCGGCGCTGAAAAGGACCGTAAAAAAAAAAATAAAAACCTGTAGAAAAATATAATGAATTACAATTCTTCAGAGAACAGTGCACTATTGCAGACGTATATACCGAAGTTTTAATTGCACTATTGTAATAGCTATGGTCAGTCGTGAACTAAAGTGGGCCGGTCAAAGGCATGAAACTCCAGGGCTGAAAATGACTCCCACTCCGGCCCT
>NW_015554466.1:0-379 GCF_001515605.1 Sinocyclocheilus anshuiensis
GAAATTATTTTGTTTATTATTTTATTTCCTTATATAAGAAATACTACTGAGCTGTTAAATGTTGAAGGCAGTTTTTTTAAATTGTGAAGTGTTTTTCTAGTTTGTAAATTATTGTTTATATTTAATGTAACTGTCTGTACACAAATAGATTATAGCAGTTTATAGCAAATAGCAGTTTTTTTTCTTATTTTCTCATTACTAAAAAGTATCTGACAAATAATATTCATATTCAAAGTTTTTGATTGCCATTACTTAGACAACATTATATTTTTTCAAAAAGGAATAAGAGTGTTAATGAACAGTTTCCGAGGTCTTATTAAATGCAGTTTTACAGAATAGTGTCTTTCTAGTTTTTTTTTTTTGGCAATTCATTTTTAAT
>NW_015554466.1:457-1156 GCF_001515605.1 Sinocyclocheilus anshuiensis
TGGTACACTGTGATTAAAAAAAAAAAGTTGATTCGGCCCGTTAATGGCGACATTTCTTCTCATCCGGCCCTCACCCTAAAATGAGTTTGACACCCCTGCTCTACAACAACGCTCCCTTTTTACCCGCGCACTCACCTTTGAACCAGTGCATGCGCTAACCTTATTTTTAACCCGGAAGAACCTTCTTCCATGTGAACAGAGTAGGGAGGAAATAACATGTTAACACAGAAAATCTTACATATGCATTTTACGTGTTTTTAAATTTGTATTTACGTTTTATTATTTGTAATTATTTAATTTTTAGTGCTTTCATACGATTAATCGCGATTAATCACATCCAAAATAAGTTTTTGTTTACATAATGTGTGTGTACGGTGTATATTTATTATGTACATATAAACAAACCCATGCATGTACAGTATATATTTAAGAAAAATATGTTTATATATTAAATATATTTATATGTGAATGTAAATGTGTTAATATTTTCAAAATATATACTGCATGTGTGTATTTATATATACATAATAAATATACACCGCGCACACACATTATGTAAACAAAAACTTACTTTAGATGCGATTAATTGTTTGACAGCACTATAATTTTTTTTTGTATTTATTCATTTTATTTTATTTTTTTATTATTTAATATTTATTATATTATTATTATTATTAATTTATATTAGTGCTGTAAAAC
>NW_015554467.1:0-1005 GCF_001515605.1 Sinocyclocheilus anshuiensis
TTAAATATATTAAAATATATTAAAAAGTATTAAAACATTATCATCAAATTTCTTTACAAAGCTTAATGTCTTATGTTTTTGACCCTATAATGCACTGAATGCCATTATCATGAATAGCATGTAGCAATATAATGCATTATAACTTTTGCTAAAAGAATGAGACTATATAATGCATTGTGTATTATAAAAAATTAGAAATGCTCTTCTAATGGATATTATAGTTTGTAAAGTTGTCAAGAAAAGTCTTTAAAAGGATACGTTTCAGTCTCGGTCACAATCTTTTTTTTAGTATTATTATTAAATGAAAGCAAATAGTGACTAAGTCCATCAGTCCTTAACATTCAAATATAATGTAGGTGTATTTTTTGGTGACCTCTACCTTTAAATGTCTGACAATGTAACATTTATCGAAAGCTGATGATTTATTACAATTTTGTACAACATATTTATTAAATTTTTATCAATAATCATGCTTTACAGAAAACACTGAAGACTGTTGAAGCGTCTGAAAAAAGAAAAAGCCTTCTGAAAATTCTTGAAGAAAGAAAGGCAAGAAAGAGAGAAGCCCCACTTTTTGAAACAGACCCCCCCAAAAAGAGAGAGGAGTTTTCTGACAGTGAAGACGAAGATGATGGAGGAGTTGTACCTCAAAAAACATATGAGGATTTGCAAAGAAAAATACCGATACATAAATAAACAAAAGCAAGACTTACAGGAAGAGCTGGAAGAATTCAAACATAAGTAAGAGTTTATGAATAATTAACAATTTCCATTTGTTTACAAACATAGCCTATAATAAGAAATTCTTAATAATGAAAATATATGATACATTTCAGAATCTTAGTATGAAAATCTGATGAGAAAAACTTTTTTCTGTTTCTTGTTCTCTACAACACTAAAGATTAGCTGAATTAGAAAAGGAGAAAGAGGATCTGGTTGCAGAGCTGGCTACATAACTGATCTAGAGTGTGGAACTTTAAGGCATTTTAGCATATGACTGCAGCA
>NW_015554468.1:0-2334 GCF_001515605.1 Sinocyclocheilus anshuiensis
TGTGTGTGTGGATTGGGCAAGGCTAAAAGGGCGGAACGAAAGTCTAAAAATTCAAATTAATCAAATAGAATCGACTCAGAAGAGACGTGAATGAATGCACGTGCGTCGCCTGATGCACAAATTTTAATCGCTACATGCACAGATTATGATACTTTAATACAAACTGTAACATTTGTATTGACAAATAAGTCTTTATTTGAAAAAAATGCTGCACATTAATGTAATTCTTAACTCTGCAGACACCGGTTGAAAAGCATTTGTTTCAGTGTAGTGATGCACATTTGCGAATTTTTCAAATCGTGTACACGTTAATGAATTGCACTGGGCCTTGTTCGTTGGTAGTTGTGTGTGTGGGCATGGCCAAACTTACCATTGGGCTTGAATGGGCTGCAGCCCAGGGGCCCCGCCTTGTAGGGGGCCCCGCCTTAACCAGTTTACATTTGTTCAGTTATGTGCCAGTCAGAAATTATTAGCTGCATTTCAACTGCGCACACGGGCCAGCCGAGGCTAACAGCTTCCAGTTTCCAACTACAACATTCGAACCCATAATCAAACAGCATAAACTGGAATTTATGATTTTTTTTTTTCACATATAAAAAGGACACACGTATTAAATCACGTTTGTGCTGCGCCGAATCGCCGATTAATTTGTGATCACATGCATGGCTACTTTAATATACAGTGTAGCTTAGATGAGTTAAAAAAAATCACACAGAATATCAGATGAAGTCAATCATTTGAAAACAGCGTGAGTGGTTCAGCTGTACCGCGTCTTCTCGCTCTCACTCTCTCAAAATTGCCTCACATCAGCGCATCTCGTCTGCACTAAGAGAGCTGCTGCACACTGCATACAAGACTTTCGCTCAGCTGACAGAAATGTCACTTGCCTAATCGGGTCAGTGTTGCATCATCACAAAAGTTTATTATCTGCACGTCTTTTTAAGTCTTTTTAAACCAGTCGGTACGCGCACGCTCCAAACTAGTTTTCTGGGCGCTCACGGTCACATACAAAGCGCCCGCACATGAAGCCGCCTCACAAACACCTCAAGAAAAAGTTATTGTTTTCATTGTTTCTGACTCAAGTAACCTTGCATTTTAATAAATAATGTTACATAAAGACAATTAAACGGTCAGTAATAAATGAACAAGTTACTAGCAATAGCACAATGATACAAATGAAACAAATTGTGTTTTAACTTTTTCAGGTAGACTAGCCTAAAACTAACAGTAGCAATAACTTTTGTAAATTTAATTTTGAGAATTAATATGTTGTATCATTTACAGTGAATTTACTGTTTTTAATTTACAGTTTATTCCATTTCTGTACCTGAATGTTTTCCATCAAAACTGTTTCTAAAACGAAATTCAGGTCCTGCGTTTAATTTATAATACTGGTTAAGCAAATTACAATATACTTAATATTCTGGCATTCAGTTATGTGATTATGTAGCCTAACTTATGTTTTCTGCATAAAGTAACGTCTGGCAAAGACGTACCTTCATGCCTGAAGTAATGAAGTAACTTCAGGCATAAGTAATAAGTCTGTGCTTATTAGAAAGCAAACAGATAGTATTAATAATCATTAATTTTCCTTAGCATATGCTATGATAAATCTGAACATTTGTGTAAAATAATGGAGCATTAGGTCATAAATATTGCCTTAAAAGTCATTGACATTTATTGGTTGAACAGACCCTGCATTTAATGAGTGAATGCCTACGATATAGGAGTTAGCCTATCACACAAACTAGAGTCCTGTTTTTCCGAATATCTGCATGATGACAAATGTACAATAAACAACAAGTTACTGAGAAACTTTCAAACACAAAATTCTGTTTTGCCCCATCAATGCGTCTCCGAGCAACACAGTGTTTTGTTTCTCAGCATTACACGGACCAGTAAATGGTTCAAACAGGCTATTAGTACAGTGGTTTGCTAAGTTAAATGAATTAGCATTTTAAACAAATGGTTGATTTAAGCATTCAACTCACTCATTAAGACGGTTGTAGTTTCATATTTTAAAAAGTAGCTCATTATTTCATTTTTGCAATCATTTAATATTTCTACATTAAAATGTTGTATTTAAACTTAACATTTATGCACAATCCATCTATGAATTTAGTTGATAGTGATTTCATTTGATTGTTTATAGCCAGCATGTATTTTTATTCAATTGAAGTTATTTATTCAATAAGAACCTGACATAAGAGAACACGATATGACACGATATGATATGACAATAACTTTCAGATATGACAATAAATTTTCATAATACATCTCTTTGTTTTATTCTGCTCAGTGTTATTTCAGGGTTTTGATCTCTCAACTGAGAGA
>NW_015554469.1:0-5158 GCF_001515605.1 Sinocyclocheilus anshuiensis
GCCCATCACCATGGCGTTCTGATTCTATACCTCCTTTACAGCACGACGGGGAGAGTGAAGAGTCCTGTGGTGGTGACGTGTCATCAAAATGCACCAAGGTCTGTGGCAAAGGGTTTAGTGAGAAGTCATGTGTTAAAATATGTCTTATAAATGTTTATCCTGCTGGAAGCCCCGACAAAAGCAAACGGATTTACGCCATCATAGACGAGCAGAGCAACAGATCTCTGGCGAGGTCAGAGTTTTTTGACATGTTCAATGTTCAAGGGACCTGTGCTTTATATACATTGAAAACATGTGCTGGAGTCGTTGAAGCATCTGGTAGAAGAGCGCAAGGGTTCATCATTGAGTCTGCAGATGGTGAGATTAGTTTTTCACTTCCTACTCTTATCGAATGCAATAGTATGCCAGACAACAGAGACAGAATACCAACTGCTGCTGCCGCTCTGCATCATAGTCATTTAAAAGTAATAGCAGACAAGATACCACCCATTGATCCAAATGCTGAAATACTGTTCCTGCTAGGAAGAGACATAATAAGAGCGCATAAAGTTCGCAGACAACTCAACGGTCCTCATGATGCGCCGTATGCCCAAAAATTGGACCTCGGCTGGGTCATTGTGGGAAACGTGTGTCTAGGGAAGTGTCACAAGCCCTCTCCAGTGAACTGCATGAGAACACACATCTTAGAGAATGGCAGACCAAGCTATTTCAGTCCATGCGATAATCACATTGTACTGAAGGAGAAGTTTAATGAGAAAACCCAGTTACAAAAACCATCAGGCTTATCCAGCTGCAGACTTCACTCAGTCTTTCAGCAGACCGAGGATGACAATAAATTTGCACCTTCAATTGAGGACGAAATATTCCTGGACATAATGGAAAAGGAATTCTCCAAGGACTCAAGTAACAGCTGGGTGGCACCACTACCATTTCGTGAGTCAAGGAGACGCTTGCCCAACAACAGAGAGTACGCTGTTAAACGTTTCATGTCTCTACGTCGCAACCTTGATAAACGGCCAAAGATGAGAGAGGATTTTACAGAATTCATGCAGAGAATACTCGACAATAACCATGCAGAGCTAGCACCTCCTTTACAAGATGGCCAGGAGTGCTGGTATCTTCCATCGTTTGGCGTGTATCATCCCAAAAAGCCAGAGCAAATTCGAGTTGTCGTTGACTCCAGTGCAAAGTTTGATGGGATATCTCTGAACGACGTACTGCTGTCAGGGCCAGACCTTAATAACAGCCTGTTAGGGGTCCTCTTGAGATTTCGAAAAGATCCTGTTGCCATCACAGCCGACATACAGCAGATGTTTCACTGCTTCTTGGTTCGGGAGGACTGCCGTGATGTTTTGCTCTCTATGGCATCGTGATAACGATCTGACTAAGGAGGTCGTGGACTACAGGATGCGAGTTCACGTATTTGGCAACAAACCTTCGCCAGCAGTGGCCATTTATGGAACATGTAGAGCTGTCAGAGAAGAAGAAAAGGAATATGGCAGTGATGTAAGGAAATTCACTGAACGAAATTTTTATGTAGATGACGCCTTAAAGTCGTTTCCTACAGAGGAGGAGGCAATTGATGTACTCAAAAGGACACAGGAGGCACTTGCATTTCCAAACCTCGGACTCCATAAAATTGCGGCAAACAGAGCCAAAGTAATGGATGCCTTTCCGAATGAAGACTTGGCAAAGGATATCAAATATCTTGATCTCTCCACGGACGACTTACCTGAGCAGAGAAGTTTAGGGGTACAGTGGAATCTAATGTCAGACACGTTCACCTTCCAGGTGCCTAACACTGAAAAGCCATACACGTGAAGAGGAGTGCTTTCAACAGTGAATAGCTTATTCGATCCTCTTGGATTCCTGGATCCAATCACAATTCAGGGACGTCTACTTTTAAGAGAACTCTCATTGGAAACACAATAGTGGGACACACCACTACCTGAGAACAGACATGACGAGTGGACGCGTTGGTGTGATTCACTGCAAGACTTGAGAAATATGAGCATTCCACGAATGTATGTAACCATTCCTCTTTCTAAAGCCAAACACACTGAAATATGTGTCTTCTCAGATGCCTCCATGAAAGCTATCTCAGCTGTAGCATACTTGAGAACCTCTGATCAGAAAGGCAATACAGAGGTTGGCTTTATCCTTGGCAAAGCTAGGTTGGCCCCAAAGTCTAATCTCTCAGTACCTAGGCTAGAATTATGTGCTGCAGTCCTAGCTGTCGAAATGTCTGAACTCATCATGGATGAAATTAATCTAAAACCTGACAGAATAAGTTTCTATACAGATAGTAAAGTAGTGTTAGGCTACATCTATAACGAGTCCAGAAGATTTCATGTATATGTGAGCAACAGAGTGCATCGCATCAGACAATCTACTCAGCCTGAACAATGGAAGTACGTGTCCTCTAAGCAAAATCCTGCCGATCACGGCTCTCGTTCTGTTCCATCTGCCAAGCTTGAGACCACAAACTGGCTCACAGGACCTTCATTCTTGCACCAGTCAGCAGAGCAGCTTTTCGAGTGCCCGCACTCATACGACCTTGTTGACCCAGAGGAAGATGTTGAAATTCGCTCAGAGGTTCATGTCTTCTCTACCCACATCAAAGTGGATCAGTTAAGTACTAGAAGATTTGAACGATTCTCAAAGTGGACCATAGTCGTCAGAGCCGTGGCTCGACTGCATCACATTGTCTGTTGTTTCAGTAAACCAAGGGATGGTAGTCGGTGCACTGGTTGGCACTTGTGCTCAAAGGGCCTATCTGTAAGCGATCTTCTGAAGGCAGAGGAAATAATTATCAAGAGTGTACAACACGAAGTGTATCAGGAGGAGCTGAAATGCATCACTTCCACAGGTGAAATTCCCTCACATAGTTCACTTTTAAAGCTGAATCCAGTCATTGATAGCAATGGGCTGCTAAGAGTTGGCGGCCGCATCAGGCAAGCAGAGCTAGGAAATAAAGAAATAAATCCCCTCATCCTCCCAGCTCACCATCACATCACAGCCCTACTGGTCAGACATTTCCATGAACGTGTGTTTCTATCAGAGGTCCAGCCAAGCAACTCCGACTGTGGGACGAATTTCGTTGGTGCCTCTAGAGAGCTTAAAATGAGTGAGAACGAACAAACAGCAGTGAGAGAATATCACCTTGAGCAAAGATGTTCCTGGGTGTTCAATCCACCACACTCGTCTCATATGGGTGGTGCCTGGGAACGTATGATTGGAATAACCAGACGAATCCTGGATTCAATGCTCCTGAAAGACAGGTACACACAGCTTACCCATGAGGTATTAGTGACATTCATGTCTGAAGTGACAGCCATCATTAATGCACGGCCTCTAGTCCCAGTCTCCACAGATCCTGAATGTCCCTTCATTCTAACACCTTCCATGCTTCTGACACAAAAAGCTGGTAATCTCCCGACTTTACCAGAAGATTTCAGTAAGAAGGACATGTTCCAATGCCAGTGGAAACGGGTACAAGCCCTAGCAGAAACATTCTGGAATAGGTGGAGGAAAGAGTATCTTGGAACTCTTCAGAGCCGTCGCAAATGGTTTCACAAGTATCCAAACATCGAAGAAGGAGACATTGTTCTACTCAAAGACAAACAAGTCAAAAGGAATGAGTGGCCAATGGGGATAACGGTGAAGGCTATTCCTAGTTCAGATAGTCTAGTGAGAAAAGTAGAAGTGAAGACTGTTCAGCATGGGACAACGAAAGTCTATCACAGACCCATATCCGAATTAGTATACCTCTTTTCTTCTGACCAGAATATATAGGCTAGTAACTGTTAGTATTAATGGTATTTTTGAGATACCAGACGGGGAGTGTTCGGGCTCCGCCAGCTTTAGTTTGGGTTTTGGCTCCCTCTACTGGTTATTTTGTATGCTACCGCTTGAATTTATATTATTCAGTTTCCGGGTCAGAGGGTAGCATGCGCTGCACATAATAGCGCAGTTTTGTTGTTGCATCATTCCATCTTATTAACAACACTTAACGAGGCACTGCCTGTAAGTAGTTAGATTATCGTTGATTTATGTTGTTATGCATGTATATCAAGGATTACATATGGAAATATTCGTTTTCATAATACGTGATTGTGAAATACGTAGTTCTGTGTATAGTACAAGATCTTTGAACCGCTTAAGCTCATATTAAGCATTTATTTCTGTTTATTTATGTTGTGTAATCATTTTGCATAATTATCTCATGTTAGATCAAATTGAACGCAACGCTTTTCATGTAACCGTTTATTTATACGATCTTTGTTTTGTTTTGCAGTTTTACACATTTTACTCAGTAAATCATCTGAACTACGCCTTCCTGGTGTCAAGTCAGTTTATTGAGTAGAAGTGTTTAGCTTGCTGGATACGAAGCCAGTACAACTATAGCATCTATAAAGACAGCCTTCATGCTTTCAATGTGGAACTAGCCACAGCTAGACAGACTTTATTCTCAAACCTTATAAACAGTAACTTAAACAACACTCGCACTCTTTTTGCTACTGTTGAGAGACTAACAAACCCCCCAAGTCAGATTCCCAGTGAAATGCCCTCTGACAACAAATGCAATGAGTTTGCTTCCTTCTTTTCTGAGATCAATAATATCAGGAAGGCGATTAGCACATCCTCAAGTTATGCAGAGGTCAGACAGATTCGACCGACAAATGCAATGAGTTTGCTTCCTTCTTTTCTGAGATCAATAATATCAGGAAGGCAATTAGCACATCCTCAAGTTATGCAGAGGTCAGACAGATTTGACCGCAATATCAAAAAGAAGATACTATGTCTATTTTTGAAGCAATTGATAGCAACATTTTGTAAGAAATAGTGCAGCACCTTAAATCGTCAAAATCTTGACACACTTCCCACATCTTTTTTCAAAATGGTGCTTAACTGTTTAGAAGCAGATCTCTTAGAAGTGGTGAACGCCTCACTTCTTTCTGGGACTTATCCAAACTCCCTGAAAACTGCAGTTGTTAAACCCCTTCTGAAAAAGAGCAATCTTGATAACACCATTTTGAGCAATTATAGACCAATATCAAATCTTCCTTTTATAGACAAGATTATTGAATAGGTAGTTTTTAATCAGCTGAACAAATACTTAAACTCAAATGGATACCTGGACAATTTTCAATCTGGT
>NW_015554469.1:5572-7571 GCF_001515605.1 Sinocyclocheilus anshuiensis
TATATTTAGGATTGATTTTAAAGTACTTTTACTCGTTTATAAATCACTCAATGGCCTAGGACCTAAATACATAGCAGATATGCTCACTGAATATAAACCTAACAGACCACTCAGATCATTAGGATCGAGTCAGTTAGAAATACCAAGGGTTCACACAAAACCAGGGGAATCCGCTTGTAGCTTTTGCCGCCCGCAGTTGGAACCAGCTTCCAGAAGAGATCAGATGTGCTAAAACAGTCACATTTAAATCTAGACTCAAAACTCATCTGTTTAGCTGTGCATTTATTGAATGAGCATTGTGCTTTGTCCGAACCGATTGCACTGTATTTTATGTATAATCATTTTCTATTTTTAACTGTCTTAAATTCATTTTAAATCAATTTTTAAATAATTTTCAAAGTTTTTAAATTCCTTGTTTTATTTTTGTGATTATTTTTTATGGTTATTTTACTTTCTTTCATGTAAAGCACTTTGAATTACCATTGTGTAAGAAATTTATTATATAAATAAACTTGCCTTGCCTTGCCTTGAAGAAAGTTCCAATTGTTACATCCAACTGTTAATTTAATCAATGCATTGGCAGAGGGAGTCAATGGGGCTGTAGTCATTTGGTAATGCATCAGCATAGGGAGTCAATGGTCTGTAGTCATTTGGTGATAAGGCTAGGTAAATCTGGGTATCATCTGCATAGCTGTGATAGGCGATTTGGTTCTTTCTCATTATTTGACTTAGTGGGAGCATATACAGGCTGAACAAGAGCGGTGCAAGAATTGAGCCTTTTGGGACTCCGCATGTCATGGATGTCCACTTAGACTTATGCTCTCCTATACTCACATAATAACCTCTCCCTTCAAAGTATGACCTGAACCATTTCAGTACCATCCCAGAAAGCCCAACCCAGTTTTCCAGTCTCTCTAGAAGTATGTTATGATCGACAGTGTCAAACACAGCACTGAGATCTAGTAGTACCAGCACTGATATTTTGCCAGAATCAGAATTTAAGCGAATAACATTTATTATCTTTATGAGCGCTGTCTCTGTGCTGTGATGCGGTCAGAAACCAGATTTAAAATTGTCCAGGTATCCATTTGAGTTTAAGTAGTAGTTCAGCTAATTAAAAACAACCTTTTCAATAATCTTGCCTATAAAAGGAAGATTTTATATTGGTCTATAGTTCCTCAATATGGTGTTATCAAGATTGCTCTTTTTCAGGAGGGGCTTAACTGCAGTTTTCAGGGATTTTGGAAAAATCCAAGAAAGAAGTGAGGCTTTCACCACTTCTAAGAGATCTGCTTCTAAACAGTTAAACACACTTTTGAAAAAAGATGTGGGAAGTGTGTTAAGATAGCAGGTTGACGATTTAAGGTGCTGTACTATTTCTTACAAAATGTTGCTATCAATTGAATGATTTAAGGTGCTGTACTGTTTCTTCCAAAATTTTGCTATCAATTGCTCAAAAACATAGTAACTTTTTTTAAATTTTGAAATTGCGGTCGAATCTGTCTAACCTCTGCATAACTTGAGGATGTGCCAATCTCCTTTCTGATATTATTGATCTTCTCAGAAAAGAAAGAAGCAAATTCATTGCATTTGCTGTCGAAGAGCATTTCACTGGGAATCTGACTTGGGGATTTGTTAGTCTCTCAACAGTAGCAAAAACTTCAACTTCAACTTTATTTATTTATAAAGCACTTTCAAGACCACGGTGTGGAAACCAAAGTGTTGTACAGGAAGACTAAATAAAAATATAAGAATAAAATCAAGCATAAAACATCATAAACATATACCACAACAACAAAGAACAAATTACAAGACATTTTTAAATGCTAATGAAAACAAATAATAATAATACGCAAAATAATTACGCAAAGACCTATTGGATTGATGCAAACGAATTAAATCAGAAATATACTCGTGCTAAACCATGCAAAGCTTTAAAAACATATAAATAGCACTTTATAATAGGGGTGGGGGAAAAAATCGATACAGCATAGTATCG
>NW_015554469.1:7771-8012 GCF_001515605.1 Sinocyclocheilus anshuiensis
GTTGAGTTTTTTTCTGGTGAGGTCAGCTGGGTCACCTTCAGCATGCAATAAGTTAGTAAAATAAAGAGGGCAGCATCACGGAAAGTTATCAGGAAAGCCCCGTCCAAAATCGGATGTATGGACAATACAGGTGCATCTCAATAAATTAGAATGTTGTGGAAAAGTTCATTTATTTCAGTAATTCAACTCAAATTGTGAAACTCGTGTATTAAATAAATTCAATGCACACAGACTGAAGTAG
>NW_015554469.1:13444-20274 GCF_001515605.1 Sinocyclocheilus anshuiensis
GAGACCAGGACAACTAGATGAGCCCCAGATACAGATCCCCTGTAAAGACCTTGTCTCAGACGACCACCGGGACAAGACCACAGGAACCAGATGAGTCCTCTGCACAATGTGACTTTGCTGCAGCCTGAAATTGAACTGCTGGTTTTGTCTGGCCAGAGGAGAACTGGCCCCCCGACTGAGCCTGGTTTCTCCCAAGGTTTTTTCTCCATTCTGTCACCGATGGAGTTTTGGTTCCTTGCCGCTGTCGCCTCTGGCTTGCTTAGTTGGGGACACTTCATTTCCAGCGATATCGTTGACTTGATTGCACAGAGACTATTTAAACTGAACTGAGCTGGATGATGACATCACTGAATTCAATGATGAACTGCCTTTAACTGAAAAATTAGTGTTTGCTATTGTCATTTTGCATTATTGACACACTATTTTCCTAATTAATGCTGTTCAGTTGCTTTGACACAATCTGTATTGTTAAAAGCGCTGTATAAATAAAGGTGGAAATTTTGCTCGTCTGTGAATCTGTTAAAGCAATATTATAGATTATTTATAGACTGAAATCACAAAATAGTTTTTTTTTTAAGACCAAGATTTAATGGCTTAAAACAGTACATTTTACTTGTTTATAAGTAACGCTGGAATAAAGTCTCTACTTAAATGTACTAAACCTGCAAATGCTGCGTTCATAATTACTGTTATTAGATACCAACAGGATGGCGCCGCAAATGGCAGCCAGGACGCTGAGCTCCGCGATTCTTCTATTGTTTTTGTTTGTTTGTTCTGTGTTTTGTCATTCTTCTTCTATAAGTTTTACCAGAGACGAACTCCTTAACATTAAGCAGCACATCCCAGACAATATTTTTCCGGTTTTTGATTATTCGGACGTTTTGTTGGACATTCTAGTCGGCGGTACAGCTGTGTTGTTCAAACGCGCGTACAGACGCAGAAGAGGGAAACGCGCCGGCGCCCTGGTGAAGCTCCGCGCGCGTGCGGCTTTCGGACTGCACTCCCAAGCATTCATCTCGCGAATGTCCGTTCCCTTCCTAACAAAACGGACGAACTTCTTCTCCTCACCCGCACCAACAAGGACGTTTCAAACTATGCTGCACTGTGCCTAACTGAAACCTGGCTGAGTGAAGCCATTCCGGACAACGCGCTTCATCTGCCGGGCTACCAGCTGTTCAGTGTTTAAACTTCTGATTTTCATGCATATACATTGACTTATTTTTCTCATCCTAGATATGCAAGTGACATGACCCTGCCTCAGATAACGGAGAGGGCAAGAGTTTATTCTTGGTGGAATGTTGTGAGGAAGACTGAGAGGTACCCAGTACTTTGCAAGTTAGCACTATCAGCACTCTGCCCTTTTCATGGGCCGCAGGTGGAATCAGCATTCAGTGTAATGCAAGCTAAATCTGCCAACCTCAGTGTAGAGACATATGAATCCTATCAAGCAGTGAAATACAACCTGAAGGCCATGCAGGTGTCAGCCATTCAACACTACTCCAGGAACACAAAGGAGAGTCCAGTTAACATCCAGCTTTGCAGAAATTTAAAACTCTCCAGCAAGAGGTACAGAGCTCTCCTTAAAGAATAAGAAAAGCAGAGCAAGCAGCCATATCACTCTGCCAAGACAACTGATAGCAAGAAAAAAGCCAAAGATGCCATTGTTGCAGCAGCTCAGAGATCAAGACAGGAATACCAGAAAAGACGTTTGAAAGTTCTGATTGCTGCCAAAGCTAAATAAAAGTTTGTTTTGAAATGTGTATTGTATTTTTCTTTTTTTTTTTTTTTTTTTGTCATTCATGTTGTTATATGGCTATTTTTGTGTGCACTTAATTTGTTTGTTACTGAAGAATTAAATTAAGTAAATGAATATAAAATTCATATTGACGCACTTGGAATTCTTTATTGTGAAAGTAAATTTTTATGGGGGGGGGGGTTCCTTCTTTTTTGTCCTTGGCCAATCACATGCCTGTTTTTAGCTTGTTTACTGTACACCTTGTCACACAGCAGCTTTTAGACATTGCTCTGCTTTTTGTTATAAGCCAGAAATGACAAGGAGGCAGCTTCCCGCAATGCAAAGTTCATGGAGAGGGTTAGATTGTCCCCCCCGGAGTGGGCGAGGCCTAAATGCGCTCAGTCTCTATGCACAACACCGCTGTGTGCTGCGTCACAGATGCATGTGCTCTCTGATGTAAACAAACACGGATGAGAAGCGCATGGCTGAATGAGTGAAGGAGAGCGCTGAATACAAGCACAGATTCACTCTCTGACAGCAGATGGCACTGAACTGCAGAAGTGCAGCCGTTACCCCAGAAAAAATGCAGCTGCGCTACTTTCTGAAACGTATTTAAAGCTGCAGTCCATAAGTTTTGCCTCTTTGCCTCTCATCTCTGTTTGAAACCTGCAGTTGCAGCTATTTGCGGAATTATCTTTATTACGTGGGTTGTGCTCCAGCTCCACGGCTCCAGCGCGGATGAATCTAATGTGTTGAGGAGTATGTGTGGCTGTCAGTCACCGCACCGGTGTGTAGTGTACTTCACAATCACAGATTCTAGCCTACGTCTTGGAATATATGACCCAAATAAGAATTTTCACCGGATATTGTCATCTGAACAAGTAAGTTACAAGTCGGCCACTTTTGTTCTGACCAACTGAGGAAAAAGCATTACAATAAATCGCGCTACTAATGGTGATTTAAATCTAACGATCGGTTAGCTGATATCACATCAAACCATGCAAATTATTTTTATTGTTATACTTTGTTCTCAAATTGTTAATGTTAACAACATCAGCTTTCTGACCCTCCATAGGCAGCAAGGATATTACCACGATCAACGCACAGAAACGTAGCAAGGACATCTGTAAAATAGTCCATGTGACATCAGGGCTTTTAACCGTAATTTTATGAAGCTACGCCATTTTAGAGAGTACCCCAGAACGTAATCAGCATTGTTTACGTTAAGCATGCACGCGCTGTCTACTGAACGTAAACAGCGCTGATTACATTGTTGATTACGTGCATGCTAAACGTAAACATTGTTCTGTTCTGATCGTGTTTTGTCTGTGTGAAATTTGTAACTTTCTAGCCTACATTTTTATGCATTACTTTATTGTATTTAAATGTTCAGTACTTTTTGTTATAAGAAAAAAGTTATTAAACATGTTATACTGTAGTATGACAACACTTTTTTGCAACTAAATTTCAATATCCTGATAATACCGTATACCGTGATAAAAGCATTAGCAATTAATCGCAACTTGAAAATTTGAGACCGTCACATGCCTTACAAAATTAATGAATGATATAACATCTTTTGAAATGCAGTGGCGCTATAAAACATTTTCTGTACTGTGATGGAAGAGGACTTATACTTTTCTCTTTTTTGCATTGAGGTATATGTTTTAGTTTTTTTTATATAATTTGTGAAATTGATTGTATTAAATAAAGTTTAAAAAAGCTCTCCCTCTCTTCTTCATGTCATCAGTGTAAGATCAGGCTCACATGTGTCCAGCTCTGTGTCTGTGAAGAGTGACCAGTCAAAAGATGAACCACAAGATTCAGTGAGGAAACCCCATCAGCTACTGAAAGGTATTTCATTTGGTTTGTGTTACAACATAGCATTAGCCAACTTCTCCACTAGATTATTTGTGATAAAAAATTAAGTAAACGACACAATAAATCACACAGTTTCTGCTTCCTTCTTCATTGAACTGTGTCTAGAGCTTCTTTCCAGTAAAACAGTTACACAGGCAGCCTCTAGGGAACATAAATTCACTGTGGAAAATAGATTGTGCAATCAAACATCAATGTCCATCTATCTACGGAAATTAACATTTGCAACATTAAACCTTTTCAAATGATATTGAGGAATCTCCTGTAGTAAAATGTTAGTAAAAGGCAACCACAACGAGGCATACATCCAAAGAAAACAGATCATGCTACTAAACATTAATATGTCCTTCCATCTACCTAATAATCGTTTGCAGCATTAAAATGAGACTGAAGAACTTCTGTCATTTTTATTTATTTATTTATTGTTTTACATGTGCTCACATGTGTTCAGCTCTGTGTCTGTGAAGAAGGTGTCGCACCAGTCTTCTCTTTTGAGGGGGAAAAAACATCTACCAAACGTTATTTCTTATTGATGATCAGAGTAATTAGAGTATAGTTACAAGCCGAGGTCTCTATACGTTACTGCCGCGTTACATTGCTGACAGAATGCAGTGTTTTATAATCTAAAGATTGTAAAAAGGGTGTAGCACACGCACTGTCGAGTCCAGTGCCAGTGGATTAGAGAGCTGCTCTCCCGCGAGACCCGACGCAACAGAGTGCGGCGCGGGACAAGACTTGATAGGCGAATGCAGAGACTCGTATGTATGGAGGCCCATTTCCGCCACTGAATAAAATATAAAACAGGTAATTGCGACTTTTTATCTCACAATTCTGACTTTTTTTCTCAGAATTGCGTGATATAAACTTGCAATTGCGAGTTAAAAAGTCAGAATTGAGAGATATAAAGTCAGAACTGCGAGATATAAACTCACAATTCTGAGAACCTATGAGTCTTTTTTCCCCCCTCATAATTGGACTTTAACTCGCAATTGCGAGTTTATATCTCACAATTCTGAGAAAAAAAGTCAGAATTGTGAGAAAAAAAAAGTCAGAATTGCGAGATATAAACTCGCAATTGCGAGAGAAAAAAGTCGCAATTACCTTTTTTTATTTTTTTATTCAGTGGCGGAAACGGGCTTCCATAGTAATGGGGCCTGAAACCTGACCTGAAATTCTTCATAAATATAATTTTATTGCAGGAAGGAGCACAAGTGAACTTTTTCTAAAATTTTAAACAAAAGAAACCTAAAAGATTTGAAATGGGTCTGTAATTTGCCAGTTCACTAAGATCTAGTTGCAGTTTCTTAATAAAAGACTTAATAACTGCCATCTTGAAGGGTTTTGGGATGTGACCTAGAGATAATGACAAGTTAATAATATTGAGAGCGGTTATTCTGCTACAGGTAGCAACTCTTTCAGTAATTTAGTGGGTACATGATCTAATAAACATGTTGTTGGTTTAGATGCAGTGATAAGTTTATTTGGATCTTCCTGTCCTATAGTTGTAAAGCACAATCAGATTTTTTAGATCCTGCATTAAATGTATATTTTGACCTCACTATTCGGGGAACAGACAGTCTTTATAGATTGGATGACACAAGTACTTCTATCATTTAAATTGTTAGAACAAACGCCATCATAGCAGTTATTTGAGAATTGGCTTACTAGTCATATGGAGTGACTAAATGACTAAATGTAAATGTATATACTGTATAGAAATTTAATTTCTTATTCCTCTTGACCATTTACATTCCCTTTTAAGAACACATAAAATATAAAATTACAAAACGTAAAAAAAGTATTGTTTTTGTTTTTGTTAAAAAATGAGAGCTATTTACCGTTTTAGTCTTTCAGCTGGTTTCTTTTACAAATATTTTTAATTACTGATTAAAAGTTTTGGACCAAATATGGATGTGGATTTGGTTCAATTTTGTTCTTTTGTCTTTATATTTGTTTTACTACAAATTAGCTGGAACTTTTCCAGCTAATTTTTCAGAAATGTGATCCTTTGTAGGATCACATTTCTGAAAAATTAGCTGGAAAAGTTCCAGCTAATTTGTAGTAAAACAAATATAAAGACAAAAGAACAAAATTGAACCAAATCCACATCCATATTTGGTCCAAAACTTTTAATCAGTAATTAAAAATATTTGTAAAAGAAACCAGCTGAAAGACTAAAACGGTAAATAGCTCTCATTTTTTAACAAAAACAAAAACAATACTTTTTTTACGTTTTGTAATTTTATATTTTATGTGTTCTTAAAAGGGAATGTAAATGGTCAAGAGGAATAAGAAATTTAATTTCTATACAGTATATACATTTACATTTAGTCATTTAGTCACTCCATATGACTAGTAAGCCAATTCTCAAATAACTGCTATGATGGCGTTTGTTCTAACAATTTAAATGATAGAAGTACTTGTGTCATCCAATCTATAAAGACTGTCTGTTCCCCGAATAGTGAGGTCAAAATATACATTTAATGCAGGATCTAAAAAATCTGATTGTGCTTTACAACTATAGGACAGGAAGATCCAAATAAACTTATCACTGCATCTAAACCAACAACATGTTTATTAGATCATGTACCCACTAAATTACTGAAAGAGTTGCTACCTGTAGCAGAATAACCGCTCTCAATATTATTAACTTGTCATTATCTCTAGGTCACATCCCAAAACCCTTCAAGATGGCAGTTATTAAGTCTTTTATTAAGAAACTGCAACTAGATCTTAGTGAACTGGCAAATTACAGACCCATTTCAAATCTTTTAGGTTTCTTTTGTTTAAAATTTTAGAAAAAGTTCACTTGTGCTCCTTCCTGCAATAAAATTATATTTATGAAGAATTTCAGGTCAGGTTTCAGGCCCCATTACTATGGAAGCCCGTTTCCGCCACTGAATAAAAAAATAAAAAAAGGTAATTGCGACTTTTTTCTCTCGCAATTGCGAGTTTATATCTCGCAATTCTGACTTTTTTTTTCTCACAATTCTGACTTTTTTTCTCAGAATTGTGAGATATAAACTCGCAATTGCGAGTTAAAGTCCAATTATGAGGGGGGAAAAAAGACTCATAGGTTCTCAGAATTGTGAGTTTATATCTCGCAGTTCTGACTTTATATCTCTCAATTCTGACTTTTTAACTCGCAATTGCAAGTTTATATCACGCAATTCTGAGAAAAAAAGTCAGAATTGTGAGATAAAAAGTCGCAATTACC
>NW_015554469.1:20385-24670 GCF_001515605.1 Sinocyclocheilus anshuiensis
TGTTGTACACGCACTTGACTCCACAGTGCGTGTACAACATCCTTTTTACAATCTCTAGATTATAAAATACTGTCAGCAATGTAACGCGGCAGTAACGTATAGAGACCTCGGCTTGTAACTATACTCTAATTACTCTGATCATCAATAAGAAATAACGTTTGGTAGATGTTTTTTCCCCCTCAAAAGAGAAGACTGGTGCGACACCTTCTTCACAGACACAGAGCTGAACACATGTGAGCACATGTAAAACAATAAATAAATAAATAAAAATGACAGAAGTTCTTCAGTCTCATTTTAATGCTGCAAACGATTATTAGGTAGATGGAAGGACATATTAATGTTTAGTAGCATGATCTGTTTTCTTTGGATGTATGCCTCGTTGTGGTTGCCTTTTACTAACATTTTACTACAGGAGATTCCTCAATATCATTTGAAAAGGTTTAATGTTGCAAATGTTAATTTCCGTAGATAGATGGACATTGATGTTTGATTGCACAATCTATTTTCCACAGTGAATTTATGTTCCCTAGAGGCTGCCTGTGTAACTGTTTTACTGGAAAGAAGCTCTAGACACAGTTCAATGAAGAAGGAAGCAGAAACTGTGTGATTTATTGTGTCGTTTACTTAATTTTTTATCACAAATAATCTAGTGGAGAAGTTGGCTAATGCTATGTTGTAACACAAACCAAATGAAATACCTTTCAGTAGCTGATGGGGTTTCCTGCGTTACTGCCCAACACTGCTGTGTCTTGACCTTTTTATTCCTAATTTCCAAAGGAGCCACAAGATCTAAAATATTTGAACATGTCGAGTTGAACTGATTGACCAACTGTTCAGGTCCAATCCAAGGAGAGGGAGACTCAATCAAGCTAATTAAAGGAGAAACTCCAAAGGCTGCTGAAAATTTACTAGCTGTACAAGGAGTAAGAGTACGAGAAGCAATAAAAGAAGAAACATTCATAATCTGAGTACTACATGGGAAAGTAGGGCTAAAAAAGACAGTCTTGTGGTCAGAAAAAACAGTGTCTGCAATTTTCAACCCACTAACTGAAAACCCCAAAGATAATACAAGGTCAAGAGTATGACCACGCTCATGTGTTGGACCAGAAACACACTGTAAAAGATCAAATGACTCTAATAAATGTAAAAACTCACTAACCAGGGGCTTTGAAGGGCAACAAACATGTATTTTGAAATCCCCCAAAATGAAAATATTGCTTGTTGACATTAGGGACAGTTGCTTGAGGAAAGCAGCATGTACTTGTAGTCCTGCTACTGATGTTTCTGACAATAGAGTCACCCACTATCAGAGTACTGGGCTCGGCTGCACTCTGAGCTAAATGCCCCTGTCTGCTTGACCTTGAGCACCCGTTAGCTGGTGTTAGCTGCTGTGCTAGCCCGTTAGCTGGTGTTAGCTGCTGGCTGATACGATCCATGTTCAATCACATTTGGGGATTCCTCACCCACATTCATTAAAGCTTTAAATCTATTCTCAAGATGTATCGGGAGTGGTAGAATACCAGTGTTTTCAAGCCTTGTCATAGCCGTATCTGGGGTAGAGGATGCCAGGGGCGGACTGGGACAAAAATTCAGCCCTGGCACTGTAGCCACACCGGCCCACATTACCACACCGACACAGCCCCACCCACGGACACACACATTCACTACTTACATTTCTGTACAGATGGTGAAATAATATAAGCAGTACCATAACAGATATTTAAACATTTAATGTATGTGTCTGGCAAACAATGCTTACTACTTTTTAAAGAGCACACGTTTATAACAAATTTACACATACAGTAAAAACAAGCAAAAAAAAGAATCTGAGGATGTTGAAGAGTCTGTGTGCTGTCTGTTTATGCCATTTGTCTGCTGTTACTGTCATTCTCTACAGTATGTTGTTCTTTGTTGTCACTGTCTGTCTGTTGGGTTTTACCTACCTCTACCATATTCCTCCCTGTCTCTGCTTGGCCTACTGTAGCATCCTTCCTCACAGCACTGGTGTTGAAAGACCAGGGGTCTCTGGCTGTACTGATTCCAGCAACATCCTAGTTAATGAACACAGTATAGGATGTAAACATTACAGCAAGCGATAAAAACCCGTCCTATGCGCTGTTGGCCCGTAAAAACTTTTATTTATATATATTTAGAAAAACTCTGACCAATCATTTGCCAGAATTGCTAGATGGCCCTGGTTTCGTCCATTGCCAATCACTGCTATTTCGAGGGTGAATCCCGCATAAATAAACTTTGCAGGGTGTAGCATGTGTCCGAAAAACGAAAGTTTCATACAAATTCTGAATGGATTATACCCTAGAAAGTGCGCAAAGTGCACTCCCTTTATCACTAAAAAGCATCACTCATCTTCGCTCATCGTGATCTTACAAAGTTCCGTTATAATCAATGAAGCTCTCTAAACTGCACAATTAATCACTTATTTACATCGCATCTGCACGTGAATTCTGGTTTCTGATTGGCCATGGCGTTTAAGAAATCAACAGATATGTCAGTGATTGGTTACATTGTACATTGCGTCACTGAATCATTGACATGGAATCCCTCATAACTGACGGGATTGTACCACCCGTTCACTTTGTGCTTGGATCAAAATATTTAGTTGCAATGGGCAGAAAAGCAATTAGTCATATTTTATAAAGAAATCTTTGTCTTAGCTTGTTGTCAAAAGTACTGGTACTTTGGTATCAAGCTGATACTGATATTTTAAAAATGTAACAATACCAGCCTTTCTCCAGTCCCAATAGTACAATTTGGTACCCAGTGATAAACAATATTTGAAGTCTACATGCCGTTTTCATGTTTTAATATTATCATAATTAACTTATTTCATTTCTTTTTTTTTCTTTTTTTCAAACAGTTAAATAGTTCCAAAAGTTTTGCTATGGTATCGGCACTGGTGTCAAGCACCATGAAATTTCACTGCTGTTGGGACTACTGAAATTTTAGTACAACCATTTACAATCAACAACATGTATAACAGTTGAAATGTTTGTTATACTATGTAAAATATTAACTTAATTTGTAACATTTTATTTCCAAGTAAACACTGACCACTATGTATATCCGTTTAACATGTTTTCACAGACAAAATAGAATATCACTTAAGTAATCACTTGTTGAATGTGCTACGCTGACTTAATTGATTTTTCTACTCATAAGCTTGAGTTTACATGTATTAACATCACTCTCCCATTAATCTTACACTGGTTTGCATCTCATTAACTATACACCGATTCAAAACAGAAAGACACTAACCTGTGATAAGACTGATCTCGATGCGGTGCAAATTTTAAAGTTTCAGATATCAGCTTGTCAAAGATGTTTTCCGAAACTGTGTTGACAGTCATCTAAAAAGTCACAAACACACACACAAATTTAAACCACACTGATTAAAGCCATACTTCTCTTCAATGTCCTACATCTTTTTCTGAGCTGACAACATATGTTATCCTAGGGCTGAATTTATCAAAACCGAAACGTAAGATACTTCTGTCCTCATAAAAAGGGTAAAAATGATCATACCAGTCCTGGTCAGACTCCATGAGTGATTGCTGAAATACCACTGTCAAAGACAAGAAAATAAGGGGGAAAACAAATTGGAAACTGTGATAAATAACAGGTTAATTTATTGATGAAACATAGCATTGACATAGCAGAAAACTTCAATAGCTATTAACTATTGATAAAATATACATTGAGATACCACTGCTCTGTTTTTACTTAACACTTAATATCAAAGTCCACTTAAATTGACAAATTAATTTGACATTAAATTAATTAGTAAATTATTTTAGTTGTTCATAATTTATAAATACTTAATCATGTTTACTATAACATTTGTAAAAAATTACTAAAGATCTAGGGTTGCATTTTAAACATTTTAACAAACTGTTATATTACCACAGTTGGTGTTACTATAGGCACTGGGTTTTATAATCAGAGGACCCAAATGTAAGAAAATGTTTTGATATCTCTGATCTGAAACCATGTGGGCAGATTGTTTGTCAATACCTGCTCTCTCCTCATCTCCATCACTGTTTGTTTTTCTCTGTCTCCTTATCTTGCCCTGTCTCTGCCTCTCATAAAACTGAGCTTTGATAATAGTGATTCTCTTCTGTGTCAGTGAATAAAGTAAACATAAGGTCAAATGATATATGTTTCACATATCATAATTTCCCGAAAATCTTGGTAACTAAGTATATTAAATTAATTCACAATATGTGCACTTATATTATTAATCTTATGCCTAATATGTTTTTTTTTT
>NW_015554469.1:25686-27093 GCF_001515605.1 Sinocyclocheilus anshuiensis
TTAACACTTAAGTTAACCAATTATCACGAAGCAATGACATTTTAAAATATACTGGGGTTCTACGCTAAGCTTAGCCTACAACTGTTTAATACAATGTAGGCTGTCAAAAAAAAAAAAAAACACGAGCTAACTAGCAGAAGTAGGCTAGTGTGAAAATGACTTGTGCTAGCTGTATTTTCGGTTTTCTTCTTACCTCTGCGGCACTAACTGTCCTCCGCTGCAGCAGCCGAATTTAAACCTTTTGAAAAGAGTTCGGTTAATTTTACGCATTTAGCAGCGTCGGACCTAAGCCCTTTTTTTTTTTTCCTCAAAGTTTTTCTGCACCGCCTTTCCTTTTTTACGGTCCATTATCTAGCTTTTACTGAAAATTAGCTCGTGTTGCAATCTCTCTGATGACGTGCTTGATTTTGACTGAACGGTTCGGTCGGCCCATCTCGGGACCAGGCGGCCGGCCGTTGCCGACTGGGCCAAATGCTTAACATTTATTTATTATTAACATTATTATTACTATAACCATAGAGAAATTGTGCAAGCGATAAAAACCCGTCCTATGCGCTGTTGGCCCGTAAAAACTTTTATTTATATATATTTAGAAAAACTCTGACCAATCATTTGCCAGAATTGCTAGATGGCCCTGGTTTCGTCCATTGCCAATCACTGCTATTTCGAGGGTGAATCCCGCATAAATAAACTTTGCAGGGTGTAGCATGTGTCCGAAAAACGAAAGTTTCATACAAATTCTGAATGGATTATACCCTAGAAAGTGCGCAAAGTCCCTTTATCACTAAAAGGCGTCACTCATCTTCGTTCATCGCGATCATCGACGTTCCATTATAATCAATGAGCTTATAATTAATGAAGCTCTCTAAACTGCACAATGAATCTCTTATTTACATCGCGTCTGCACTTAGTCATGAAATGATTCACGAGCATGCAAAACTGCGGCGCTTTCAGTGTGAGTGAATTCTGACAAAACGTTTCTGATTGGCCATGGCGTTTAAGAAATCAACAGATATGTCAGTGATTGGTTACATTGCTGAGCAAGTCACTGAATCATTGACATGGAATCCCTCATAACTGACGGGATTGTACCACCCGTTCACTTTGTGCTTGGATCAAAATATTTAGTTGCAATGGGCAGAAAAGCAATTAGTCATATTTTATAAAGAAATCTTTGTCTTAGCTTGTTGTCAAAAGTACTGGTACTTTGGTATCAAGCTGATACTGATATTTTAAAAATGTAACAATACCAGCCTTTCTCCAGTCCCAATAGTACAATTTGGTACCCAGTGATAAACAATATTTGAAGTCTACATGCCGTTTTCATGTTTTAATATTATCATAATTAACTTATTTCATTTCTTTTTTTTTCTTTTTTTCAAACAGTTAAATAGTTCCAAAAGTTTT
>NW_015554470.1:0-120 GCF_001515605.1 Sinocyclocheilus anshuiensis
GTGTGTGGAAAGCAAAGTTACAATGATATAAAATTAGTGTCATTACATTTTTTGTTTGTACGTTCACATTGATGTTAAATTACATTTTCTGATTTGTGACATTACTTTTTAAGTAATGCT
>NW_015554470.1:456-772 GCF_001515605.1 Sinocyclocheilus anshuiensis
TTCACAACGGTTAGCTTATAATAATGTTTTCTAATTTCAGTGGTATGGGTAGGTTTTCGCGGGAAATTCAAGCATTGCACTGTGTCATTACGTCACATCTGTAAACATGAAGTTGTCCCTGCTACTAGGCTATCGCATGTGAGGATGCTGCAGGTGGCGGATCGTTTATAGCCTTTTCTCACAGCAGCCAGAATAATTAAATTTGTCATTTTGATGGCAGATTGTAATCCAGAAAGGGTTGTGTTTATGAAACACATGTGACTGAAATTAAATTATATTCCAGTTTTAAATGTGCATCTGATTACAGATAGCATAA
>NW_015554470.1:1180-1330 GCF_001515605.1 Sinocyclocheilus anshuiensis
GTGAAAATTCTTATTTGGGTCATATTCCAAGACGTAGGCTAGAATCTGTGATTGCGAAGTACAGTAAATATTAGTGGTTCAACGGATCACAAATCTCACGGTTCAGATCACATTATGGTTTTTGACCCACGGATCGGATCATTTTTCGGA
>NW_015554471.1:0-114 GCF_001515605.1 Sinocyclocheilus anshuiensis
AAAGCGCCTCTCACAGCGCGCGAGTACTCTTTCACGTCGCATGAATGGAGAATTACACACGTGTATCAGTACATTGCATCCATTGCAGCTGTGCATTCGGTTTTAAAGGGATAG
>NW_015554471.1:373-606 GCF_001515605.1 Sinocyclocheilus anshuiensis
TAAGATGACCATGTTCTTGTTCTTTATGATAAGTGGTTTTATTTCATTTTAACATAAAGGCATGTTGTGTGTCACCACAGTTAAATCAGTGTCTATCATGATAAAACCTTAAAATCAAGCCGATATAATGAGTTTGGACATTTTAGAGAAATGCTTAATAAATGGACTGTAACTAAACCCATTCGATTTTAGCCGACTAAATTTACTGTAGATTTAGTCGACTAAAATCTTAT
>NW_015554471.1:616-958 GCF_001515605.1 Sinocyclocheilus anshuiensis
TGACTGGAGTGGTGTGGATTATTGTGATGTTTTTATCAGCAGTTTGGACTCTCATTCTGATGGCACCAATTCACTGCAGAGGATCCATCTTTACTCTCATCTACATTGTGGATGGCCTGAGGGTGAGTAAATTTGAATTTTTGGGTGAACTATCCTAGATGCTAAGGAAGTCAGTACACTGGGTTGAGATTTTAACAGATTTTGAGTACTGCACATCATGATTGCTATTACAACCATGGTAACTGTCACGAATCCGATCCATGAATTTCTATCCACTTGCCACCAGAGGTTGCCCTCCCATGATATTGACTCTCGCACCACACAGACTGTTACACATCACCC
>NW_015554472.1:0-493 GCF_001515605.1 Sinocyclocheilus anshuiensis
AAAGTGTGACAAACATGCAAAAAAATAAGAAATCAGGACCACTGTTTTCACACCACTGTATCTACCCTTATTAGAGTAGAAAAAGTAAAACAAAACTTACAGGTTGTACGTCAATGAATGACTTCCGGGATTCCGTGGTTGTGGGTCTGAAGACCTCTCCGCCTTTCTTGTATATTGATGGGGGAAGCAGAGTGGGCAGGACTTTGAAAGCACTCTCCCCTTTAGCATCTAAACCATAAGAATAATACAGTGCAAACTGTGAAACTGATCTCATAATCAAAACGACACACTGAAACACTTTTTCCTGTGAAAATTTCTTCATTCCTTTAAATAGCTTGGATGTAACTACGCCTGTGCACCTGTACATGCAGTTTCATGAATATGCAAATTAGTCCCCACCCCCATTCACCCACTGCAGGCCCCCCACCCCACGGTCCCCATGCTGATTGGATAAGTTACATGTATGTGATGCTGGGAAACAAAGGCGGGGTTT
>NW_015554473.1:0-497 GCF_001515605.1 Sinocyclocheilus anshuiensis
AAATGGTGGTCACACCAGATACTGACTGATTTTCGGACCCCCCGGGACCCCCCAATATAGTAAAACTGCACATTTTAAAGTGGCCTTTTATTGTGGCCAGCCTAAGGCACACCTGTGCAATAATCATGCTGTCTAATCAGCATCTTGATATGCCACACCTGTGAGGTGGATGGATTATCTCGGCAAAGGAGAAGTGCTCACTAACACAGATTTAGACAGATTTGAGAACAATATTTGAGAGAAATAGGCCTTTTGTGTACATGGAAAAAGTTTTAGATCTTTGAGTTCAGCTCAAGAAAAATGGGGGCAAAAACAAAAGTGTTGCGTTTATAATTTTGTTCAGTGTAGAATGATTTCTGAAGGATCATGTGACACTGAAGAATGCTGCTGAAAATTCGTGCAATCACTGAAATACATTTCCAATTATACTGAAATAAATAAAAACCTATTATATATGAAAAAAGAAGCATTATAAAAAATAAAAAAAAAATAAAATA
>NW_015554474.1:0-888 GCF_001515605.1 Sinocyclocheilus anshuiensis
TCTGAACCCTAAACACGTTTTGTCAAAAAAGCCGGTTTTGTCCAATTTCAAGGCGTCACGAGTTCACGTTTTACTGCAGAAGCCGACAAGCACCCTTGTTGTTTTTGAACAGAAGCCGATAAGTCCATTTTAGCGAATCAGCGCGCTGTATTCAGGTCAGGTGACAAGGCTACTTTCACTTTGAAAAGACGTGCTAGCTGAGAGGAGTTTCGTCAAAGCTGACTAAACGTGATCGAGGATGGATAATTTCGACGAACCTGATGAACCTGTGATATCTTCTTCAGGGCGAAAAAGGAAAATAAAAGCTGAAACGTTTTCACGGAACCTTGCAAAAGCAGCGTGTTACAATGGTGAGGGAAAAGCTCCGTGCATTGCGTGTAATAATCACATCCATACAGTTTATGATCACAACAACAACAACGTTTGTCAGGCATCTACATTTTCATCTGAGGAGATTACAAAGATTAAACGAGTGTTTTTTTAAACTCTAAAACATGAAATGTGGAGTTATCTGCTTTTGCCAAAACACGACTGTTGGAGTTATCTACTTTTGCTATAAAACAAACTTTTAATATGTTAAAAAACATACTTTCAATTCACTTTAATTTTGTAAATTACCTGTATTTGTTTGTTATTATTACTTAATCAAAACAACCCAACTGCAGTTTGATTGATATTACTTGGAATGCGCAATAAAAAAAAAATTTGATTTCTGAAGGGTTTCTGAGAGTTATCGGTTTTTACAAATGAACTCTTCATATATATATATATATTTTTTTTTCTCAGCTAGTTCACTTGTTCAAAAGTTAGGGGTTGGTAAGATTTTTTTTTCTTCACGTTGATAAGAAGTCTCTTCTGCTCACCAAGGCTGCATTTATTTGATGAAAA
>NW_015554475.1:0-482 GCF_001515605.1 Sinocyclocheilus anshuiensis
AACAGAAACATATATTAGCCGAACCCTGTTTGTTTTACGTGTTATCGCAAAACATGTAACAGATGCGTTGTCAGATTTAAGTTGAACCGCGGTCCTAGCGCGTGCCGGACCGTGTGTGGAGAACCATACGGTTCGATTTTTTACCAAGAACCGTTCCACCCCTACCTCGTTCTGATGAGCCACGCTTCACCTCGTTGTTGACGATATCCGGGTGCGGAGGCGCGTCCAGAGCGTTGATGGTGTGCAGTATGTCATGCGTGAGGTTGGTCAGGTGCACTATGGGATTGGCCACCACTGTTTTGGAGCTGGCGGTCCACGCCAGGAAAAGAGGAACAGACAGGTGCTGCGGAGCGGGAACGGAGATCTGCAGACTGTCGTCCTGATGAGAGACAGAGAAAACATAATTCACGTGCAACAGCTGCAGCCGGGAGACAGAAACTACGGTGGCTCAGAGAGCTCAAGCGCTGCAACTTCAGAAAACA
>NW_015554476.1:0-508 GCF_001515605.1 Sinocyclocheilus anshuiensis
AACTATCAGATGCAATGACAGTGTTATTTACTTCCTTCTCTTCTACCCACTGTAGGGTCAATAATATTGCCAATAGCTCTGTAGCATATACTGACAAATGGTTGGTTACTCTTTTCTTAATATAAAATTCACACATTGGAATATATACTGCTGCACCTGCATATCCTGTGTCAGGATCCTTGGATCCATCTGTAAATAAAACCATTGACTGTGGGAAATGTTTCTCAAAATACTTCTGGACTATATACCATATCGGAAGTTGATTAGAATTGTCTTTCAGTTCCTGCTGTATACTAAGGTCAACAGTTGGCAAGGGGAATAACCAGGGAGGAATAGAGGAAATTGATACTGTATTACTGTACTGTAATTGATGTAATCCTATATTTCTTGCTTTAGCATCACCTATCCACCCAAAACTTGTAAAATTGGTTTCATTATGTTCCCAGCATTCTTTTAATACACGTTTGACAGGATGTTTTTCATTTTGTCCTTGGAGATTGACCCAGTA
>NW_015554477.1:0-864 GCF_001515605.1 Sinocyclocheilus anshuiensis
TTATCTCAGCGTAAACCGGCTTCAGCAGCAACATGGCTGCCCGAGAGAACAAAAAGACACAAATTTAAGCATTTTTTGGCATTAATAAAGATTTTTACGAAAAGTAATCATTTGTTTTATGTTACATTCAGTCGTGAGTTCATATTTACGGTCATGTTACTCAAAGAAATGTTCGCAAAAAATCGCTAATATTTGCTAACTAACGTCATATCATTATAGACTGCACGATAGTGCCACAACATATTTTCACATCTCAGTGCGGTACGCACGCGCTTTGATAAAGCGTTTCTTCTCAAATGGCAGGTGAATACCAATGGCTGTCTTGACAAGTATCCTTGTAAGCACAGTCGGTTGTTTTAAGTGAACGTAAACAGTAAAGAAAATATCAGATGTACATCAGTATAACGGATCCGTGCATTTCTTATATAAATGTTAATCAAAAAGAGCAAAAGAAAAATCATTCGCTGCTTTAATAGCTTTAATGGATATTTGCGTTATGTTGATGTTAATAAAGTAATTCAGTGTGAATACAGTAATGGGGGGGGGCTGTTGGGGGGCGCGCGAGTGAAATTAGACAAACTTAAGGGGGGCGCATGTCCTAAAAGGTTGAAAACCCATGGTGTAGAGAGCACTATGAATTGTTCTTCACGAGCACAGTAACTGAAATTTAAAACTGTTAAAAGAAAAGGCTCAATAAACTAACGCACATATTTAATACACTACGCATCAATATCTCTTCACTTTGTGCTTTGACCTTCTCTATGCTGCATGGTGTGACTCCGTGTTGCTTCAAGCGCGTCATTCTGCGCATTCTTGTAGGCTTTGAGCCACTCTGTATTTGTAGCCTTTAGTATCATAATACTT
>NW_015554478.1:0-9084 GCF_001515605.1 Sinocyclocheilus anshuiensis
TGGTGAAAGGTTACACAGATGAACTGTTGATGAACTTGGATTGATTACTTTCAGTTTCCTGATAAGTGATAATATGGAAATATCCAAAGCGGTTTGGATTGGCTGCCCTCTACCCCAACTCTCTGACATTGTTAACCATGTTTCATTCTATGCAATTTTGTTTAACCAATTGTAATAAGAAGTCACAATACGATCATCAACAAGAGCTTGAGGATCTTTGATGCTGAACTGCTTTGCACCTTTGTTCAGAGCACCCAGTGGTGTGGTTGACTTCAGACAGCCAAAATAAATTACACTTATGTCATTTTGCTATTTGTTGTATTCGTTTCTGGCGCATCAACTCTTTGGAAAACCCTATGAGTTACATTTTGCCCAGGACATTTATTTTTCAGTTGCTTTACATAATTGATATAGTGCAGAACTGGGGCATCAGATTTTTTCCAAAGCCCAGAACAGATGAGATGTGTTTTGTCTCCCCTGCACACCTGTGTGATGAGCCAGTTCAGGTTAGATGTTGACGTGGTGGTGACGCAAAGAGAAGCCAGCTCCCTACTTTTCAGCCGTCTGTACTGTCTGATCTAGATCAGAATGTCTGAAGATGGATTAAAAATTTCCAGTGAATAAGAAACTTAGAAGTAAATCAGGAGTTTTGAAAATGCAAATGTTTGAATATGAAAATGATTTATTTTTGGACAACGTCTTTGGATTTCTTTAATTTTCTTTAGTTGAACTTGAACAAACCCTTAACTCAAAGTGTGCCATATAACTCCACAAAAAAGTGAGGTTTTGAGATGAGGTGTGTCTTTTTTTCAGTTATCAAACTTGTTTTTTCTCTGGGTGGATGAAAAAAACAAGCCAAATATCATAGAATTGCATTGTAGGAGGTACCCTGGTGGTTTGCCTTTCTGGTATGCAAGTGAAACTGGGAAACAAATGCCATATATAAGTGATAATGCATGGCTAGCTATGCATTAAATGATTTTAATGCATGACATGGAGGCCAAGAAATGCCTCCGCTAAGTGCATCAAAATTGTTTAAAGTGCCCATATTATGCCTTTTCGAATATTACCTTTCATGCAGTGTGTCATGTAGCTGTATGTGAACATAAACTATCTGCAAAGTTGTGAAGCCAACAGTGCACGATTATCAAAAAAAAAGAGTCTGCTCGCAATCGCCTAAACAAGTCGTCAGGAATTCGAATCTTATTCTGTTACGGCTCTACATCACGAAGTAGCCCACGTTCTATGTCGCCAACTTGCCCGCCCACAAACAGTAACATTTCCGTGTGGTTAACATCATGTCAAGAAGACGCTGTATCCTTCGCTGTGAGAGTAAATTTGTTTTATCACAACTTATAATTACCACAAACTTGTTAACACTTACCACTGAGAAACGTCCTGCTCCAGTCGTGCATGTGAATCAGTCTCTTGTCGATCAGCCACTTCAACCGTTTCATCATCAGACTCCGGCTCGAATTGGTAAGGTACAATCGATACCATCTTTTCTATGTATTGACAAGTCTCCAGAGCTGTCATTCCGTCATGGCAATGGGTGTTTCGTTTCCGACCAATCCAGAGCCAATCTCTTTACGGCTCTGGTGGGCGTTTCGTTTCCGACACGCGCTGTACGTGGTAGACCAATCCAAAGCCAATCTCGCTACGGCTCTGGACCAATCACAAAGAACTGCGCCATCTGACCAATCACAGCAGTGAGGGCTCACAGAAAGGAGGGGTTTAGAGAGACTGATTCTTGTTTACGAATCATTTAGAAATGAGGTCAAATTAAATCAATTTTTTAGAAAACTAACGTGTTTTCTGACCTTGCATGCATGTAAACCTGTTTTAGGAGACTCATAAAACAATATTAGCAACCTTAAAAATGACATAATAGGGGCACTTTAATGCACAGCTAGCCATGCATTATCCCACTTATACCATGGTCATTTGCCAGCACTGACAAGTTAAAGCTGTTAATGATGTTTGCAGCGCAATATTTGACCTGAAGGGTAAAATGACGGTTATTTTCATCAGTTATGGCTCATTAGTGCTAGCATTCTGACCGCTTCAAATCAGACACAGAGATGGAATAGTGCGGTAAGATCACATTTATTTGAATGAATTATAGAATTTATTTGAATGAATTATCGATCGATTGAGAGAGAGAGAGAGAGAGAGAGAGAGATGAAAGTTGTGTGAGTCTGCATCTGCGCATCTCTCTAAACAAGCTGTACAATTTTACCACCTCGTTGCTGAGGAATATAATGTAGCGATCTAGCATCTAGGCTATTTTATTAATAAAAGTCGAGGGGCATACTTATAAATGTAAAATATACAGTCATGGCTAAAAGTTTTGGCAGTGACATGAAAGTTTGCTGCTTAAGCTGTTGTGGTGTTCATTCACATTGTTTCTAGATTATTGTCTAGAGTGATCAGATGCATTTTAAATAATTGCTAAAAGCTTCATTGGCCAAAAAATGAACTTTTCACAAAAAAACAAAAACAAATTTCACTGTTTTTTGATCCTAACACAAAATGACCAACTAACATTAATTAACTAATCATATCAGCAGCAAATGTGAAAGTGTGAATGAGTACTTGTCAGGTGAAATCCCTATCATACTAATTAGATTGTAAGAGCAGACTGATTGCTATTTTCCGACTGTTTGGGACATCTGGAAAGTCGATTGTTCGGTAAAGAAAAGGTGAACGCTACCATGAGTCCTTTGACGTGCCAACAGTGAAGCATCCTGAGACCATCCATGTGTGGGGTTGCTTTTCAACCGAGTACGATCCATGAGCAATTTGGTGATGATTGATGAACCGTGCATTTTCCAGCAAGAGTGATAAAGAAGTGGCTCGAAGATCATTACATTGAAATTTTGGGTCCGTGGCCAGGCAACTCCCCGGATCTCAATCCCATAGAGAACCTCTGGTCAGTCCTCAAAAGGCGAGTGGACAAGCAGAAGAACACAAATTGTGATCAACTCCGAGAACTAATAAGGCAAGAATAGATCGGCATCAGTCAGGATTTGGCCCAGAAGCTAATATCCAGCATGCCAGAGCGAATTGCAGAGGTTATGAAGAACAAGGGTCAGCACTGTAAATATTGACTCATTATATATTTTTTGCCAATAAAAGCCTTTAAAACGTATGATATGCTTATCATTGTTTTTCAGTATACCATAGAAACATGTGGAAAAATAATCTACAAATACTGAAGCCGCAAACTTTCCAAAACACAAAATTTATGTCACTGCCAAAACTTTTGGCCATATTCATAAATAATTGTATTATTATTATTATTTTTTTTTACTTTTCTCAAATAATATGCAAGGCACTAGTCATAATACCACATCAGGTTTATTTGCAATAATGATTGGCATATACATTATACGGTTTGTAACAAAACTGCTTAGCAAATGCATCATAAATTATTACAAGTCATATGCGACCTGAAACTTGCACAGTGTAGTAGGAGCTGCCAGAAACAGAGGTCAAATATACAGTATTTGGCAACAGAATGACATAATTGACCAATCAGAATGAAGTTTTCTGATAAGCAAAGAATTAATACAAAATAAAATAGCTATATATTGCAAAGCTGTGTCTGCTTTCCCACAGCAACAGCTAGCAGCAGCCATCATTGTCTCCTCTCCACCAGTAAGCTGGTGTGTGGTAGGCGTTCTGGCGCACTATGGCTGCCGTCGCATCATCCAGGTGGATGCTGCACACTGGTGGTGGATGAGGAGATACCCCCTGACAATGTAAAGCGCTTTGAGTGCCTAGAAAAGCGCTATATAAATGTAATGAATTAATCTAAAACACCCTAGCAATACCAATAACATTATGCTAAAATTGCTACAAATGATGTTGAAATTACATAGCAATGCCCTTGCAACCATCTACAGCACCTCTGCATTGTGGCGGCATGTGTTGCATGTTCAAGCACCACAAAAATGTAAGGGGGTCTGAATACTTTCCGTACCCACTGTACTCCAGGTTCCAATTCCCTGTTCCAGATATGATCAAAAACACAGGTAGTAATGTATTCCCCAGATAAGCAAATGAAGAATGATATCTAGTACTTACTTCATTTTTCTAACTGAGTATTTGATAATGTCTTAACTCCACATCTGTGTTAAGATGTGGAGCCTTAAGATTTGCTGTTAAAGACCCGGTCGCTTTGACCTCTTAGAAACTATTCCATTAAAATGTGCTGCATTCTCTAGTTTTAGTTGTCTGCCAGGGGTATTTGTGTTCATAAGGACTGATATTGTCACATTACAATGTTTACACTAGTAAACGCTAATTGACGAAACTCTCTTGGCCCTGTGCATACAATGCTTTCTTTGTCATCAAAAAAAAATGGGCCAGGAAAGATGGTTTTGGACGCCAAAAAGACCAGAAGGAATGCATGAGGAGTAATTGTGCCAGTTAGGAAACCTGGAATTGTGATCACGTTTAACAATTTTTTTTTATGTTCAGGATTGTCCTGATATGCCCCATACTACCATTCATGTTGTTTTGAAAATGTAATAAATAAATAAAAAACAGTGCTGAAATTGCACATTTCAGTTAATGCTCTGTCTTTTTTTTAATCTATAAATTTTAGGATCTGGTGAAGGATGTGGCAAGATCATTCAGCGCTTCCCCAAAAAGGACTGGGATGGCACGGCATTTCCCCAGGGTGTGGAGATGGTAAGGAGTCGTTTTTGTTCTGTTTTCTGAAAACTGAAACCCAAAAGTAAACCCAAGTCATTTATTCATAAAAAGCTGCCTTCTGGAAGTAGCTGAATGAAAAAAAAAAACTATATATTCTACATCTTTGTTTGTGTTTTTTTTTACTTTTCTGTTTTCCTCAAAGTTCCTGAAATTTGTGAATACATCTGCCCACATCCTCGGAAACTCGTGTGGTTCTGATATCAGCCTTTCCTTTAGTCAACAAATGCATAATCATTGTTTACTTAAAGGTTTATCCCAGTCGCCTCCATTTGCTCTAATTGGAGAATTCCAAGCCCATGTCCTGTCCATTTCTTAAATGGCGTACAGAAATGCTTTGCTGTGCTTCTGTCCGATCTATCGCGCTACACACTCTGGCCCAATTAACAGACATAAACCAACTTAACTCTGGACCAAATATTTGCTTATCTGAGCTGAAGAAGAAAATGTTGTTAATCTCCTTAGTGGCAGTGGCTTTAAAGTTGTCCTGGTTCTTGAGTTAAGAAGCTACAAATGTTCAGCTTAAGCTGTTGGGTTGTGGCCTGGTTGACTGTTTACTTGTTTATCAAGACGTAATGCGTAAAGCTTGACCTTTGCATGAAATCGTAGGACTAAAGATTCAACTGTAATATAAAATACACATCTTCTGATGAGCTTGCTTTTAATTTCTGAATAAAGATTCATTTTGATATTTTCAAATTTTGAGACACTGATGTCTCAAAAAGGTGATGTAGCCGTCCTCATAATGAAGAAGAGCAATTCGATTTTTGAAGAGAAAAACATAAGTAGTGTGACAAAATCTTTCATTATTATTTTAAACAAAAAAGTCATATGTTGCAACCAATGAATAATGTGATAGAATACAGAGAACCCCTGAAGAATCTCAAGACTGTGTGTCAAGTTCAGCAAGTCTCTTAAAATATCAGATAGTTTGTCCTTTTCATGACATGGTTGTAAAATGTCATGTGGCACTACTTCCCAGAATGATATGATTTATAATTCATAATTCTTTCAAAAACATTTTGAATAAGATGCGGACACTCACATGTGTTCAAGGTGCAGGGAAAATATGTTATTACCTTTTAATCGACGGTTACACTACGTGACATTTTTTTAGTCATTAAAAACCCTTTATGAACCAACATGAATACAAAGAGGACATTTCTGAGAACTTGGCACATGCGTTTTGGCACGTCGTAGACACTCTTATTTGTCATTGAGCCAAACACAGGCTGGTCTCCCTCTGCTTTCTTGCTTTATTAGTCATTTAAGTGTAAGTGAACCAAAGAAATATTCTTGGTTACACAATATCCTTGGATAACGACTGTATTTATGATACGTGGCTTCGTATTTGCTTGTAGAAAAAGTCTATATCAGATCAGTGAAGGACATTGGCTATTTTAATGTGAGAAGAGGCTCATTGTTCACGGCGAGGACTGAATTTGAGTCAGTCATTTACTCATTTTGGCTGTTTACACTCATCTGCTGAGATATGGCCGCGAGCACCGTCTCCCACTGATTCTGAATCTGCAGAGACTGTAATCTAGACAGTCATCTAGAAATCGGCTAACGAAACGCAGGTTCACTATCTTCCAGCAGGTGGTTGAGTCTCTGGTCAGCCTACAGGTTACACAATCTGGGTCAGTCCCGGGCTCAGATGTTGTTTTTATCATTATGAATTCTTACTGATTTATGTTTGTGATTCTAAGGGGACATGATCTTTTCCCCACTCCAGGAATGATGGTTGTTTCGTCTGTCAGAGACAGTAGAATTGGATTGTTCTCCATTTCCGTGGTTTGAGCAGTCACATTATTTGGTGTAATACAATGAAGGTCCTTTTCCTCAAGAAATGCTTGTATATCTGAAGGCTTATATTGAGAAGCACTGGAAACATTCCATAGGGGTTTTATTCAATACAGACTCAATGGCTTCATACAGTTCCTGCAAGTATAGGGAATGTCCTTCAGCAGTCGTAAAGTGTTTATTTTGAGTATCAGTGTTCTTTGTGTCAACTGGGGCAGCTTGTCATTCACTGGATTTTTCTGTTTATTTGATGCACCATTTTTTTGTAGAGATTGTTGTAGATGTTGAAACCACCAAGTCTGGCACCAGTGATCATGGTCAAAGGGTCAGAGTTACATTTCAAATTGAAATCACAACCTTAAAAAAGCTATTTTTAAATTTGCTTTTAAAAGTCACATTGTCCCTCATTAGTTACATTTACGTTCCTGGTTTATCAGTTTATCTCATTGCTAGACTCTAACAGGGATATTGGTTGGTTCTTTGGTCAACTATAGGATAGATTGTAGGGCTTGGTTGGCAATATTGATTAAACATTTTGATTAACCAAAATCCCAAGATAGATCTTTCAGTCTGTGCTGTTTTCAGCTGATGTGTGTTTCAACTTATACAGTAACTGCGTGACGTCCACCTGCGAATGCACACACGATGGCTGAATTGCGTTTACATTACACTGAGATCCGATCACAATGCGTCCTCGACTACCTCTGGACCAGGACATGCTGATCGGATAACATTCCGATTAGAAGCGCGTTTACACTTGTCTTTTCAATGTGTATGTGGACAACATCCGGATACAGGTCGCATGTTAATGCCAAGTGTAAACGCAGCCTAAGTGAACTAGATGTGAATAGCCAGGTTTGAGTACCAATTTCCATTAGTTAAGCAGTACTATTATTGTTATACATATTAAACATATTTTGCACATCTTTAGCTCTTGCACATGTTGTTATTTTTATAGTTTGCATTGTAGTGAATTATTCACAATGAAAGGTTATTAGTGGTTTTATGTAAGATTAATTACGGTGCTGTTTTTCCATCTTGTGTGTTGTTTTTGAGTAAGCGCTCTAGAACAACATTCATCAAACACATTCACATCTCTTTGAACACTGCGGGGACAGCATAGTCCATAGGGTGGGCGATTTATCGTATAAAAATAGACCAGAGCTGTATGTATGTAATTTCTTGTTAGTCATTGGGTGTGCCAGTACTCCCAGCGGGCTGCAGAATCGAACCAGAAGAGTGTTTTGCTGGGTTTCAGGAAACATGCCTTGACTTAATCTACACAGCATCATCTCCGAAGCATTCAGCAACATGTGGAGGACCCCCTCAGCATAGTTTCAGCTCTGTCAGTTTACTCAAACATATCAGTATGTGCACATGTTTCTACTGATCTCCCTGCCCAATGTGGTTCTTATGCTCTGACCCGACCTTGCGTAATTTTTGGCTCGTTCATGTGGTCTAAGATTCTTTTACGGTACTCACGTACACTTTTATCTAGTCTTTAGATGCATACATGCAGTTGCCATTAAGCATCTGTAACTGTTAATAGCAGAGCACACAAATATGTTGACCGTAATTCTTTATAGCTTTACAAATTCTCATCTTATTTTGGAGCATTTCCGTCAAATTGCATGGAGGATCCGTTTGGTCTATTTGTGTAGGTTTTATGCTCAGCCGTTTATTTTGGACTGATTGTTAAATAATGAAAATAACAAACTCATAAAAGCGCATTGCTGGGGTTAAGTGTCCCCAACATCCCCAGCACACGAAAATGAAATGGCTTCAGTCCCATCTTTGTAGTTTTATTGAATATTGTTTTTAATATACCAGCCGGGCAATTTGGATTTTCGTCTTGGTATGCAAATTGTTATTATTTGCAGATTTCTACAGATTTTCTGTTTTTAGTTTTTAGGAACAGCAGAAATTCTTTCTTTACCACAACAACCCCCAGCAAACTAAATAGCCACAGATGAGGAATGTTCCAAGTATAAAAGGATAGAAAAACACCCCATCGTGTTTACAGCTCTCGTTCCAAAGGTGTTTTCAATCTTGGAGGAAGTTCGCCAGCTATTCTCCTTGCGTGCTGTTTTTAACCCTGCCTCACATGAAGGTTCAGCTCGCTTCATGCATATTCACTCGTTGCTTACTGCTTAGATCACACTGGAAAGACAGTAAAGAACAGTTTGAGGGGACATTAAACAGCTTGTCTAAAGATGGTCCACAAGAGTCAGGCAACCCATAAATAACAATGACTGGCTGGGTTAGTTATAGGTCTCACACAGTTAAGACACAGATTTTCTCTGATTGCCTCAAAGAGATTAAGAAATTAATTAGGACCCACAAAGAGTGTAACTGGGTTGAAAACATGATGGGTTAATCAGTAATATATGTACACTAAAAGTTAAAGGGAAAAGTCCTCGACCCGGGATTTGAATTCGGGTCAGCTCAGCATCGGCGCCGACCCAATTGACACAGTTTTTGTCAAAATTTAGTGTCTTCATAAATCCACTTAAATTGAACTTTAGGTTAGTTGGCTAAGAGTCATACATTTGAAAAAGTTTT
>NW_015554478.1:9299-10803 GCF_001515605.1 Sinocyclocheilus anshuiensis
AAATTTTTTTTTTTTTTTTTTTTTTAGGTCTGCCATTTATTTTATTTTATTTACTGAAGTTTTCTTTAACTGCCTTAAAAATCTCTTGCACTGGCCACTTATTGTGGAGCCCTGGTATAATTTGTTTGGAGATACATCTTGCTTTGATATTCTATTACCGTATACAACAGTTATAGTCCTTTATTCCGATCTGATTGGCTGGAGTGAGGAACATGGTTTTCAATGTCAGAGTGTCAGTGTTTTCTCACTCAGAGTGGGGTTTCTGTCGCTAGTGGACAGGAAATGGAAACCCAGAGTGATTACAGAACGCTTTGAGCAGGGGAAACATTGTCATGTTTAACATGAAACAATTTTGCAAGTACACACTGTGCTTTGCTCGTACTGTAGCAGGAATGTGATAACCTGCACCTGAATCACAGCCGGGATGATATTCAGTACACAAGCACTCTTGCTCATGTAATATTTCTTACTATCATATTCATAACAAACATGGATTCGTTTAGGAAAAGTGTCTGTTTTAATCCTCCTTGGTTCATGCTCTGTGAATTATGGAAAAAAAAGGAGTTACACAATTATATTGTGTTTTGACTGTGATCATGGTAATTTTTGTTTATAAGTTCTTTGGAATGTGATGGTTCAATGTCACAAATCTTTGTTGCAACATGAATTTACTCTCAGAGCCTCAACCAGAGGAAAGTTGACATGCTTCACAGTAGGGCTGGGCGATATAGCTAAAAAATGTATCAACGATATAATGTTTCATATCGTTCGGTATCGATAATTATTGACATTTTTTATAACCTTTTTTAAAACAAAGAGCAATAGAAAAATGTAACCACTGTAGTTTTAAATTAACCCAATTTATTGACACAAACAACAAATATTTTTTTGTTTTTAACAGTCAAACACACAATAAAAATTAAACAAATAACTAATTTCTAATGTTTTAGATGCAGATTAAAGGCACAATATGTAAGATTTTTTTATTAAAATATACAAAAACCACTAGAACAGTGTTATATATTTTGCTGACTTTTGTACTTACATTATCCCAAATGTTTCGAAGAATGTTTAAATCCAGAGAAATAAAAAACACGAGACGCAGTGAAAAGGAATAAACCTCCACAAATTCGTGAAGTGTTTTCTAAAAGTTTAAACTGTTTTAACTTTGCATGGCTCTCTATACATCCCGTGCGAGACGCGAGTGCAGCAGTCGTACTTGTCCGTCTAAAAAATGCTCTGAATATGCGTTCTGTTTTTTCTGTGTGGTTTCGGTTTTAACCTAATCAAGATCTTCTCAGCATTGAGCTTCTATATTTCTCTAATTTCTCTAATATTTAACTCAGCAGCGGCGCGTCTCGTGGGCAGGACTAACAAAACATTAAAATGCAACAACGTCACTTACATCATTATCACCACATCTTGTGCACCACTGATGACGCTCCCTGACGCACTCCTAACATTCAAATGCAAATGTTTATTTTAAATTCGACTAATATTCATT
>NW_015554478.1:13380-17527 GCF_001515605.1 Sinocyclocheilus anshuiensis
AATACAAATTAAACAAATATCTAATTTCTAATGTTTTATATGCAGATTAAATAGGTTTTAAGGAAACTTTTGTCTCGTCTCCCGAAGACACAGGAGGGCGCAATGAGAAAAATAATGCAGCACATAATGCATGGAAATAACTGTCTATAAAAAAACGTGTATTACGTCTAAATTAACTCATATAGATCAAATATAATTTCGTAAATTGCATAAACAATTATGAACAAAACAGCATCATGTATTTATGCATTGCATAAATAACCGCATCTCGCGCGCCACTGATGACGCTCCCTGACCGATAAATATCGATACCGTTTTATCGCCCAGGCCTACTTCACAGATAGCGAAGGAATGACTGGCATTGTTTCATGGTTTTCCTCTTTGATCTCGGTGGGCTGCAGATTTTGTAATAGCTGAATGCTTTTGGAGTTTCTAGATTATTTACTGTCATTCTTATCAAAATGTCGCATTAATAAACCAGCCAAAATCTTAACTTTAGTATGTTGAATCACAGATGTTCGTCTCGCACACATGCATGCACTTACTCAGAGTCTGCAGCTATATTAGTCACGTTATAAGGGCTGAAGAGTCTCGTACATTCCTCTGTGCTTCAAGTTCAATGCTGAATGTCAGGGTCACTCGATTGCAGTGTGTGCTCGCGTAAAACGACTAATTTAACATCTTGAAAATAAAATGTTATTGGAAATGCATTGATATAGAACATAATGATGTTGCTTTTGTTTTGCGCTTTTATTTTTAGGCTTTTTACCCTTTTTTAGGAAATAAGAATGTAAACTGGGCCACTCGTACTCAGACCTGGGTCCTTATGATCCAAACTTTCAAAGCATAAGCTCTTATAAGTCCAGAGCATGTGCACAGTCCACTGCCGCAGCTGCATTTTCTTATGGGCTCAAGAAAAGATGCATTTTGTCTGTAATAGGTCAATTTGATTGATTTCTGAAGGCGTCATGAGTTCATTGTGTTTTAAAATGTCAAATCAGATTGGGTGTCCTGGTCTTTCACGCGGGATGTTTTAGATGAGACCTCTCAGCTGCCAAACGAGCCCAATTTATGATTGTATTATGTGCCAATGCTGATGGCGTGTGGTCAGGTGCATCCCGGAAAGCTTCCATGTCGGAGATGACCTTTGATAGTCATTCAACTGGAATAAATTATAGATGATGTATTGCGGTAGTCATTTGGAGCCTTTTGTTCATTCATTTTCTTTTTTGCTTTGTTCTTGAAGCAATGAGGGCTTAAAATAAACAGTAGAAACGTTTCCAGACCCTTGGTTCCAGATATTTATAATAAGATTTAATGATGAGTACTGAAGTAGAGTTAGGGGATTATGTTAAATGTTTAGGATTTATCCAGTATTAGTTTTGTTAACATCAAACTGCTTTTAATACGCATTTTATTTAGCCATTAAGTTTTCTAAAGACTGTGCCTGAGGACGGTTTCCTGCCTGTTCCTCATGTCACGACTTGCGAATATGAAAGCACTAAGTAAGATATATTTAGCAAGATATATTTAGCAGTGTCTCTGTTTTAAATTTAATTAGCAAAACATAGCAATTGGGAGAAGAAGGCTGATTCAGCGAAACAGTTTTTAAACTGTCCAATGAATTATTTCATAACAATCATTTGTTTCCATAAATAAAAAATGTTAATGGAAATCCCCACATGGGGATTATTTTATTATTACAAATATTTTAGTCAATGTTATCTGTTACATTGGTGTATACTAAGTAATATCTTGATATTTAATACAAATACTGTGAAAAATATACATGGATTTGCTCAGTGATGCCTAGAATTTTGCTGTGTTTTACTTGATTAAAAAATGGTTTAATCTACTTGACAACCATAGTTTTTTTTTTTGTTCTAGGGTGCTTTTCCCAACAATGTACAGTAACTTGATGCTTAAATGAATATTTAAACCAAAAATGAAAATAACCCTCAGGCTATCCAAGATGTAGATTAATTTGTTTCTTCATCAGAACAGATTTGGAGATATTAGGATATATTAGCATTCCATCATTTGCTCACCAATGGATCCTCTGCAGTGAATGGGTGCCGTCAGAATGAGAGTCCAAACAGCTGATAAAAACATCACAATAATCTATCAGTCTGCAAGTCTTTGATGCGAAAAGCTGTATGTTTGTAATAAATTCTTCATTAAGACGCTTTTAACTTCAAACTGTTGCTTCCAATGAAAGAGGACAACAGGGAATGGACTTTTCTTTTTCTTTTTTTACTCTGGAAATTGTTATTATGCATTATGGACATGTCATGTTTTGGCCAGAAGGGATGATTTAAAGTTAAAATGCCTTAATGATATGAATTTGTTTCTTACACACATACAGTGTTTACTTACCAAGACATTAATTATTGGACTGTGGATTACTTGTGGATTATTGTGATATATTTATCAGTTGTTTGGACTCTCATTCTCACGGCACCCATTCACTGCAGAGGATCCACTGGCGAGCAAGTGCTATGATGCTACATTTCTCCAGATCTGTTCTGATTAAGAAACAAACTCATCTACATCTTGGATGCCCTGAGTGTGAGTACATTTTCAGCAAATCTTCATTTTTGGGTGAACTATTCCTATAATAGTATGATACATCTTTGAAGAAATTAACTTGGTAGTCATGACAGTTTCCTGAAACCGTAGTAACTTTGTGGCATATCTGTAGTTCGAACCACATGGTGCAACAATATAAAACTGTGGTTAATGAAGTCATGTAGGTGGTGAAATACAAAATTCTGGTAATGAATCAATACAAGATCACCATTAATGTCAGATTATATAGTCAATATACACAAACAACAGCAAGCCGTTCATTTAAAATCATATTAGCATGTAAAGTACTATTTAAATAGTGTATGCTTTACTCCTGTACAGTTCATTCAGTAAGCAGCTTTTTCCACAACAAAGTAACCAAAAATATATCAGTGTATATAGTGAATAATGTCAAAAGGCTGAAACATATTGAGATATGTACTTTGAAAAGTGAAAACCCAAAACCTTTAGCATGTTTTCAGAGGATGTATTTTAGTTAGACTCCTGAACTGGCTGAGGTTGAGTATCACTTTTTCGTTGACGTTAGTCAGAATGCTTGAACATCTCAAGGCTGTGCATGGGTTTCTTCTTCTGATAGCGTTACCTTTTTACCTGTTTGTTACTGTCACCATGATCACTTGCCATTAACCTCTGTCTCTGGAGATATTTGCTCTTGCAGATATCTTCATTCTCTGGCACGCTTGGAGGCTTTTTCGTTATGGCCAGAATGATGGACTAAAATTTTCCTGTTAAACTAACAACAAGGCCCATTCATCTAACCTCCCACGAAAGCACGAGCCACTTGGCAGTGCTGACTGCATGAGCATTGCCTTCCCCAGCATGCTGGGACTGAGGCGACATAGACCCTTGGCAGCTCCTGAAGACAGTTGGCCCTATTGCTGCTGGCTGCAGTGTGTGTTTTATGTCTCCAGCAAATAAACCCAGAATCCTCTGCTTTATTTCTACTGACTGCATCAAATGGATTATGTCCATAATCTTGTAAGCCTGAAGAAAAACATACTTCCTCTACTCCTCTATGTAGTTGAGAGGGTGGGAGAAAAGATTCTTTTTAATATGTTTGCATTTTAAAAAGGAAATCTGCTGATATACATCATAAGTCTTTAAGATCATTTCAGGTAATAGCCTGATTTATTTAGCAGTGGTGACTTGATCAGAAATATTATTTTTGTTAGTATATATGCACAATACCATTTAAATTCTTTTATGTTTTTGAAAGATGTCTTTTAGGCTTTCCTCGACTGCATTTATTTGATCCAAAACGAAAAACTGTAATATTTAGAAATATTATTACAATTTAAAATAAGTTATCTGTTTAAATGTATTTTAAAATTAATCTAATATGCTGATTTGATGTTCAAGTAACATTTCTTCTTCTTATTATTATCAGTGTTGAAAACAGTTGTGTTGCTTGATATTTTTGTGGAAACTTAATTTTAAGGATTCTTGGATAAATAGTCATTTTAACAGCATTTATTTGAATTTTTTTTTAATTCAGTTTTTATCTATCTATCTATCTATCTATCTATCTATCTATCTATCTATCTATATATCCATCTAT
>NW_015554478.1:17557-31475 GCF_001515605.1 Sinocyclocheilus anshuiensis
TATGTATCTATCTATCTATCTATCTATCTATCTATCTATCTATCTATCTATCTATCTATCCATCCATCTATCTATCTATCTATATATCCATCTATCTATCTATCTATCATCTGTCTGTCTGTGTAGTGTGTGTATATATTTACACACACACACACACATAGAGGGAGAAAGAGAGATAAATGAAACCCTTTTTCATAAAAACTATGACCACTAACAGTCAGAACATCTTAATGTTTGTGTGTTTGCTTTATTTTGAGAGAGCTATACTGATGAAATAAAAAAAAATCCTCATTGGAGCCCGGCATTCTATAATGAAGGAATGTGACCTCCCATGATGGGGGGGATCGTAACCATTTGTGTCATCTATCTCATCTGTTGCTCTGACTTTTTGAACTTCTCTTCCCTTTCCTCCAAATCCCTGTTGTAATCTGGAATGTGCTTCGTACTTCCGGGAAGGACGTATAAAGTATTCAGAAAATGTGTAAATAGCTATAGTCTGGTCTGTTGTCTGTCTAGGCACTTTTGGAGCATGAATATTGTGTATTATGTATAACTGCATATCTTTGACTGTTTTATTAATGAAACACTAGATGTTACGTGGCATTAGGCTTTAAGGTTTAAGGGGTTAGTTCACCCAAAAATGAAAATTAAGTCATTATTTAGGCCTACTCTCCCTTTTTTTTGGATGATAAAGGGAGAATTTGAAAATATATGTTCTGCTCACGCTTTTCCATATAATTGCAATAAATAGCAACCAGCATCAAGCTTTTAAAAAAGATGCAAAAGTATCACAGGTATACAGTAGGGTTTGGCGAAGAACAAACTGAAATGTAATGCATGTAATATATAGGCCTATTAATGTAAACTGACATGGCAGTTGGTTTTGTGGATAGTTGCACATTCGTGACACTCTATTGGCACCGCAGTTGAGTTCACTCCTTGACCAAGAAAAGCACATGAGTTGTGAGAAATCAAGATAAATAAAACGCAAAACACAAAATATAGCCAATGTCCTTTCTTCTCTGAGGTGAATATATCTGTTCATACATTCACATCTGTCAACTGTTATTCTGTTTGACAACTGGAGTTCCGGTCCAGACATATTCAACACAGTGAAGAAAGTACACTTTTTTGTGCATTTCTAGGCCTTTTATTTCATGTTGCATTTTTATTAATCTTGTTTTCTCACAACTTGTTTATTTTTCCTGGGTAAGTTGGATTGAACTGTGGTGCTAATAGTGTCTCGTTAACATGCAGTCATGCACAGGAGCCAACAGTCAAGGTCAGGATTTTTGTTAATTAATACTTTAAATGTAATTTTTATTATTTATTTATTTATTGTTACAAACTCTATCATATAGCCTACCTCCAGAACATTTGGAGTATACAACGTGTTGCATGTGACCATTCTGATACTTTTGCATTTTTTTAAAAAGCTTATGCACAAGTGTGAGCAGGACATTTTTTAAAAAACACCTCTTTTGTGACCCGAAAAAGAAAGAATGGCATGCAGCATTAGAACAACTCCAGGGTGAGTAAATGATAACATTTTCATTTTTGAGTCACTATACTTTAAGGATTTGAAGTGATTAATGATTTCACCTATTCAATTTGCTTTGCTGGTTTCCGGTTGTGTCACCAGGGGCAAATGTGCGAATGGCTGAAGCTCACGTCTCACAGTACGTGACTTTTTTTTTAGTCAGTGTTTGTAAAACAAAGAGGGGAAAATAGAAAACAAAACATTCCGAATCCCAGCATGCGTCCAGATTTTGGAAAAAAGAATGATGTGTTTGTCAGGACGATCTTTTCATGACTAATCATCTTGTGGACTGCTTGGAAGTCATAGGAAACGCATCATCACGAGCTAGTCAGAGGTGTGCTTTGCCCTAAAGTGGGTCCGGCACTATCCAGATCTTTCCTTTGGGTCTTTGTTTAGAAGGAAGCTGAGAGCCAGGAAGAAAATTAGTTGTATTATTTTAAAGAAAATTTGTGAGATTGCCAGAATATTTGAGTGCTGATTTAATGGAAACATTTAGACTTGTTTTGACTAATAAATATGAAAAGGAAATGAATGACAGTGTACAGTGCACACAGGACCTCTGTGAGCTACGTGGCCCCTTGAATTGATTAGTATCTGCAGTTCCTGGCAGAGGGCAGGCAAAGCATAATGAAACAAAGGACCAGGGAGCTGAGCCATACTCCGAGAGCTTTGTTATTTCCTGCTGTCTCTGTTCATCTCGGCTACCAAAGGAAAACCTGTTAACAAAGGACCCATACCAGTCCCTCAAATTCAAAACCAGCCATTGAGGTCCCAGGATTTAACAAGATAAAGATGCACACAAACAAAAAAGTACTTTGGCTCTGCAGCTCGAGTGCTCCGGATTGTCTGGCGAGCTCATAATGTCTCATTCTCACTGGGGGACCAACTTGGTTAACATCATTTAGACAGAACAGGAAAAATTGCTGACTTCTACCCAGACAATTCCTGGTTATTCAAGTTTCTGGCTGAGGGCAGGTAATTAAGGGTCTGAGCTAGATATAAAGGTTACAGATCCCAGGTATGGACCACATGTGGATTGGTGGGAAATCACAAGGGGTTGGAGGGTCTTACCCTGCTAATTAAGTCCCCCCAAATGAAGTCAAAAAAAAAAAATTCTTATACTAAACCTGTTTAATTATATGTATGCAAGGAACGTTTCAACAACATTGTCAAACGTTTTGGTAACCATAAATGTTTACATCAACTACTTAGTCAGACTTAGTAATTTTTGCCTGACACAGAATAGATGCTTGTCAACAGCATTCACCTAAGGAACTTTGACAAAACATTGGTGCAATTTCTATCATGTTTTTATAGAAAGATATATTGCAAGTACATCAGAAACACATTAGTCCATCAATCCATCCATTATCCAAACCACTTGTCCTATGTAAGGTTGCCTATTCCAGCAGCTTGGGTCATAGGCAAGGAAACACTCTGGATGACTGCCCTGTCCATTTGTGTTTTGAATGAAATGTCTTTAAGATAGTGGATGCTTTGGATAACTGGGGACGACAGTTGGGTTGTGTGGCAATTGGTCTTTGTATCACAATGTGTGAACAGGATAACTACCATGATCTATATTTTTCATAAGCAAATGCTAAACCCCAAGCTGCTCTAATGGGACTGTTTTTTTAGTGTGATTTTGGAATGGCTTGAGATAAAAAGCATCCACTAAAACCAAGTAATCAGGTAACCATGACATACTGTTTTACTGTATATGTACACTTCTGTTGAAGAATGTTTGCTCCCTTAACTCTGTAAATTTATTTCCCTTGAGACTTGGTCTCTCCGCACTCAGTACTGAAGTGCCTTCGTGAACATTATTGACTCAGACATGTGGTTAAGTGGCCACCAATTATGTTGGCCCACTCACTGCTGGGTGTGCCATATCCTCTCCTCCATTCCTATGAGCAGACCTGGGAAACAGTGTTGTAACCCCTAAATTAATTTGAAAGCAAATAAATTTGGCAAAATGCATGATGATAAAACACAAACAAAAACAATTAAGTTAAACAACAAATCAAAACACAACAAAAGAAAAAGAAACAAAACTGCCAGCACAAAACAAAACAAAGATAGTAATCAGATCACAAACAAAACATCACAGAATAAAACAAAATAAAAACAGCGAAACAGAACAAAACCAAACTCAGAACTAAACAAAATAAAACTAAAAATAAAACAAAATAAAAGAATGCAATCACATGTCTGCCTATACCTGCACTACAACACAAACAAAACACAACAGAAGAAAAAAGAACAGCAGCTAAAAAACTAAACAGAACTGAACAAAACAGAATGTGAAGTAAGCCAAATAACAAAACAAAACAACACAAAAAAAAACACAAACGGAACAAAATTTTAAAAACAAAACTGACCCAAACAAAATGAAAACCAAGAAAGCAATGAGATGTCTGTCTAAACCTGTACCACAATTCTAAATAAATAAATAAATTTGCCAAACAGCAAAACAAAACACCACAGAAGTAAACAAAACCGAACACCGAAAACAATAAAACGGAACAAAAAACAAAACAGAGATAGCAATCAGATGTCTGCCTATACTTGTACAATGGGAATAAAACAAACAAAAACAATTAAGCTAAACAACAAAACAAAACACCACAGAACAAACAAAACCAAACACAGAACAAAACAAAATCAAACAAAATGAAACTAAGATGGTAATCAGATGTCTGCCTATACCTGCACTACTAGTGCCACGTAACACAGCCTGGCACTGCAGTGCAACATCAAGGTATTCTTGAGCAACCAGTTGCTTCTTGAAAAATCCTTGTCATCAGCATCAGTGCGACACCTATAGTAAGTATAAGTCCTGTGTAATGAACAACCATTGTGTTGAGAATAAAGGAAACCCTCCCTTCATTTTAAAAGCAGGGCCATTTTCTCCTTCCTGCTGAGAGTGAAGAGTGGCAGACTCACGTGACTGTCCAAACCTGCAGCATGGAGCTGTTGTTTAGTCAGCTGAAAAACATAAACAGAAGACTGATAGCTGATTGGAAGGAGGAAAATGTGGGTGGTGACGGATTCTCTGAAAACCACAGGAAACACCTGTACCCACTTCACTATCGCTGCACTCACAGGCAGGGGTCTGCAGTGTGACGTAGACCTGTATTGTGCCTCAGTCCAGTCCTGGGACAAAGGTGTTTATACTCGGTTAGTCAAAGCACACTGTAATGGAACTGCTGTTTGTTGTTTAGCTTGTGAAGTTCAACAGTCCTGATGTTATAGTTGATGTTTGTTTGTTTGCATGTGATATGGTAATTCATAAAGAGGTTTATTCGCAATGAATGGACTGCCAAGTCCATGGAGGAATCATTGCAATTTCCAGGAGACTCAGTGCCTTAAAAAGTAATTTTTGTAATTTTTTTAACTAGCTGAATGATTGTTTGAAATGATTGGCTTGGATTTTGACTGTATAACATCATTAAATGTGTGATTACATTTACCGTTCTTCACAAAGATTTTGCTCATGTTCAAGTTGGTCACGCAAATTCAGTGTTGCCCAACATTCTCACATACAATACCATACCAACCACATAGCAACATGTTAAAAATCTCAGAACACCATAGAAACATACTAAAAAAACACCATAGCAACATACTAAAAAACATTCAGAACACCATAGCAACCAATTAGCACATGTTATAAACACACTTTTAGAACATCATAGCAATATACAAAAAAAACAAAAAAACACTTTGGCAACCACATAGCAACATGCTAAAAACACACTTAGAACATTATAGTGACAAATAACAAATTAGAACAATTAGACAAAAAACAACAACAATTAGAACACCATAGCAACCACATATTAAGATACTAAAAACACTTAGAGTACAATAGGAACCACTTAGCACATGCTAAGCACAACTCAGCACAACATGGCAACTACATAGCAACATGCTACCTCTCAGAACACCATAGCAACATACTAAAAAAACACCCAGAACACCATAGCAACTGCATTATAGCACATGCTAAAAACACTCAGAACACCATAGGAATTACTTAGTGCATGTTAGAAACACTCAGAACAACATGGCAATCACAGAGCAACATGCTAAAGACACTCAGAACACCATGGCAACCACATAGCAACATGCTAAAAACACTCAAAGCACCATGGCAACCAAATACAAAATACAGAATACCAATCGGGACACCATAGCAACCAGATAACAATATGCTAAAACATAGCAACATAATAAAAAATAAAAAAATTCTCAGAAAATCATAGCAACCACTTAGAAACATGCATAAAACACTCAGATCGCCATAGGAACTACTTAGCAACATCCTAACATCATCAGATACTGTAATGTGTTTTAGTTCAATTAATTCACTGCTACCAAACAGGTAAGTTCAGGTTGAGTTCCACCTACAGGACAAAACTGCTGTATGCGTATCAGTGAAAGTGAAAGGAGCTAGTAAACATCCCAATAGACCTCAGTTGACCTTTTTAAAGATCATGCTAACACCTACCCTATCGGTTTTTTTTTTTTACACATGAGTAAAATTCATTGCCATATTCTGAGCACTGCTGGGAAGTTCCGAGGATGTCTAAAGTGTTTCCCCCATTTCTGGTTTGGGAATACAAACTGAAAGCAAAATGTTTAGAGTGAAACATCACTCAACTCTCTGAGGACAGCTGCATGTTTGTGTCGTTAGGATCGAAATATTGCAGGCTAAAATTCACCCGTTAAAATGTCAGTGTGTTTTCAATTTATACGTTTTTAAAAAAGAAAACAGAAAAATTCATCTCAAGTGAGGAAATCTCCCCAGAGAAGCACGCTAGCGAAGAGCACGACAGATCCAGCTGTATGAGCCATTCGCGGGAAATGTGCGGCTGAAGTAATTGACACATTACAGATCGAGGACATGCCGTTTGCCTTTTCCTCAGCATTTCTGACATGCACAAATTGTCATCAACTCAATAAATTAGAGGTCATGAAATTACGATGCTGTCAATATGTTGCTCGTTTTGCATTTTTTAGCAACTCCACATTACTCACCCTCCACCCACTTTGCTAAATTATAAGCATCCCTGTTGACCAACTAAAAATATCTGTCCCTAAAGTGAACCATATGTGCGGTATTGCATAACTGACCATATGAAATACCCTGACCGTCGCTGATTTTAGAACAATGTCCAGAAATTAGTTTGAGTTAAATTACTTCACAGCTACCAAACAGGGAAGTTCAGGTTGAGCTCCACCTTCTGGACTAAACTGCTGTATGCATATCAGTGAAAGGAGCTAGTAAACATCCCAATAGACCTTAACTGACCTTTTGTATTTGTAAAGAACATGCTACCACCTGCTCTATAATTTTTATTTTATTTTTTTTAGACATGAGTAAAATTTATTGCCGGATTCCGAGCACTGCTGGGAAGTTCCAAGGATGTCTAAAGTGTTTCCCCCATTTCTGGTTTGGGAATACAAACTGAAAGCAAAATGTTTAGAGTGAAACATCACTCAACTCTCTGAGGACAGCTGAATGTTTGTGTCGTTAGGATCGAAATATTGCAGGCTAAAATTCACCCGTTAAAATGTCAGTGTGTTTTCAATTTATACGTTTTTAAAAAAGAAAACAGAAAAATTCATCTCAAGTGAGGAAATCTCCCCAGAGAAGCACGCTAGCGAAGAGCACGACAGATCCAGCTGTATGAGCCATTCGCGGGAAATGTGCGGCTGAAGTAATTGACACATTACAGATCGAGGACATGCCGTTTGCCTTTTCCTCAGCATTTCTGACATGCACAAATTGTCATCAACTCAATAAATTAGAGGTCATGAAATTACGATGCTGTCAATATGTTGCTCGTTTTGCATTTTTTAGCAACTCCACATTACTCACCCTCCACCCACTTTGCTAAATTATAAGCATCCCTGTTGACCAACTAAAAATATCTGTCCCTAAAGTGAACCATATGTGCGGTATTGCATAACTGACCATATGAAATACCCTGACCGTCGCTGATTTTAGAACAATGTCGTATTGGTAATGTGAACACTGCATGTGTTACCTCAGTTTTGTGGATCATTTAGATCTGTTAGTGTCCATAAAAACACTTTTTTTTTCCTGACCGTCGCTGATTTTAGAACAATGTCTGTCGTATTGGTAATGTGAACACTGCATGTGTTACCTCAGTTTTGTGGATCATTTAGATCTGTTAGTGTCCATAAAAACACTTTTTTTTTAATTTCCTTTGACCCTGAAGATGTTCTCAGGAAGTGTTTTCATCACGGGTTATTCCAGGTTTCCTTCAGCTCAACACATTCAAAAGAATGGGATCTCCATCTTGACCCAGCTGAGCATTTCCTACCCTTGGTCTGTGGCTGACAGAAATAGACTGTCCCATGTTTGGATTCTGCATTAGCTGCTGTCCGTTCTGATAAAACTGTACGTTGTTGACGGAGGACAACCAGTGCTGACACCTCTTCCCCTGTGTTATTGTTCTTCTTCCTGAGCGATTTTCAGCTGTTGTCCATCAAGACGTGAAGGTTATGATGGGCCAAGAAGTGTGTATTCCATTTATAACCTATATTCTCACACCTTATGAAAACACCCTCTCTCTTTTCCTCGCACATTGTTAAAAGTCGTGTTCCAAAATGTAGCGAGCGGCTTAACTTGGACAGCTTTTTTTAGGCATCATATGCTTACTCCCAGTCCTAAGGCTCAATTATGTCTTAAAAATACTGTCCTTTGGCTAAATTCTAAGGCAGCATTGCATAAATCCTATGCTTCAGATCCCTGTTCTGAAGAATAAATCGGTAACACTTTAGAATAGGGAACACTTATTCACTATTAACTATGACTTTTCCCTCAATAAATTCCTAATTTGCTGCTTATTAATAATTAGTAAGGTAGTTGTTAAGTTTAGGTATTGGGTAGGATTAGGGATGTAGAATAAGGTCATGTAGAATAAGGCATTAATATGTGCTTAATTACTACTAATAAATGGCTAATATTCTAACCTGTTTTCAGTTAATGGACGGAACGTTTAAGGGCACTTCCCATCCAATATATCGCAATAAACATTGTTCATTGTTTAAACATAGTTTGTACTTTTAATATGAAACCATGTCTCAGATTTCAAATTCTGTCCATTGTATTGCAGTATTCAAACAATTAATGCCATTTGGGGCTGTTTAATGTGGAGTGACAGATCGCTGTAGCGCCTCAGTTCAACAGACGCAGCAGCACGAGGCGCACGTGAACTGATCGTCTCCTCCACATTAATACCAGTTTCAGCACAAAATAAACATGACTAAACATCCGAAGGTAAGTTATTCATTATAAATTCTACTGTTCTTCAATGTTTAATTTATGTTTCAATAAATCCATCAAGTTTTTATGACAGCAACCATTATGTTTATATTAAAAAAAAACGAATTGAAGTAGAAATATTATGTAATTGTAACTTTATTATTTTAAAAACTTCATTAAGTGTAATTTTAACAAATCAGTCAATTTTAACCTTCAATATTATAGTAATGTAGTACCAACTGACTCATGTATATTTTACAGCATTAGTTGAGAGATTTTTTTTCCTTGAGAAAATTTGGTATGTACTGTACCTGATATATATCCAAAATAATCGATATTTAATCGAATTGAATAGAATTGGTAATTAAATTGAATCGCAAGCTTGTGAATGAGAATCGAATCGAATCGTAAAATTTGTGTCAAAACCCAGCCCTATACCTTACTAATTATTAATAAGCAGCTAATTAGGAGTTTGAGGCAAAAGTCGTAGTTAATGGCGAGAATTGGACCTTAAAATAAAGTGTGACCTAACTCTCTTATTTATACTATTTGCCTCATTGATTAGAATGGGAGGCTTCAACTGAGCCTAAATTAAACAGTGTAATTAACAGTTTTAAGGATTCAGTCCTAATTTAATTATGTTGTTCAAAACCTATTTGATTTTCTTCTGCATAACACAAAAGTAAATACTTTAAATGAATATCTGGTTTAGTGTCTGGTTTTGCTGCAGTCCATGCAGCTTGTTAATTGTTTCCTGAGTGCTCTGGCTGGATTTGGTGAAATTCAACACAATATCTAAGCAGTTGCAAAGTAAATTTGTGGCCGGCAAAAGGAGTGCTGCAGGATGAGATTGATGGCCACAACCTGAAAACAATTCAGCAATTTAGCACTTTTAGTTCCATCGTGAAATAAGGGTATGGTTAACACAAGTTCAAAATATTTTCAAGATATTTTATTCTACAACATAAAAGTAAAAAATCACAAGGGGGTATTACTTTTTCAGTAATATCCACTTGTGATTACTTTTTAAAAAACAAGTGGTTAAATCGGACTGCAGAGTTTGCTCTAAAAAAATATGTCATCACTGTAGTACTCTATTGCTCTCCTGTGCACCATCCGGAGCTTCACACTCCATTCCAGAATGTTGATTGGCCAACTGCCATTAAAACACCAGAAGAGGAAGAAGAATCTGCCACCTACTGGAATGGAGTATAAAGGAGAGCAGTGGCGGCCACCATGATTTTGAAATAGCTTTGTCTTTTCTGGCTGAACTACTTCTTTAATTGAGGCAGCTCTAATCATAATCTTCAATGTTTGATTAATTGTATAGCCTTACTATGTAGCCCATAGAAATCATGTCAGTTTGAATCTCAGGAAATACATTTCTGCTGTGACAGCTTATGTACTGTACCTTATGAACCAGCCTGGCACTGATACGCAACCCACAGCAATCAGAGCGGCGGCTCTTTCTTTGTCCTCTAACTGGGGCAGCGGTCCTCTACCTTTTATGGCCGTCATTAAACAGAGATGCAAGTAACGGAACACAGCACAAGGCAGACGAGGATCTAATACAGTTGTTCTGTCCTCCATGCTTTCAGCCGCTGAACTGATTCTTAAGAGGTCAAGCTGCAGATCTTGTGTCTTGTTTGCGGAGTGGACGTGCCACTCATTTCTCACATGATGAGGAACTCTTGCTGACAGGCCAGCAGTGTAACCGAAAGCCCTCTGACATCACGGCTGCTAGAACACCATGGAGTGCCGTTGTCACTTGACTGAGAGCTAATTTAAGGAAAAGGTTTGTCTTCTCTGATATGACTCAGCAGTTTCACGGTTCACGGAGTGCACACACAGTTTGGAGAACAATTGAGACACTTTCACATGACTTGTGCCTCCATTGGAGCGAAGTGGCAAGCTAACTTGTTGTCAGCAGGTGAAGCACTGTAATGTGAAGCTCAAAGTTCAGATAGTTTCAGCTCCGAGTCTGTTTTCACTGACGTTTCAAAGTACAGCCATGATTGTTATTCTATATGTATCATTAATGTTGCAATTCAGACAACTCCAAACTTGGAAATCTCCCAACTCCTACACTGTAAAACATTTCAAGTTGGTTAAACTTAAAAACGAAAGTTCACCTGCTGCCTTAAAAAAGTGAGTTAACTCAACTTAAAGATACTCTTTGTTTCAACTCAAGAAGTTACGTTTTACAATTTATTAAACTAATGGTCATTTGTTGTTTCAACTTAAAGTTAAAACAACTTACTATCTTACATGATCAGTTCAAGAAAACTCAAATCAGCTCATAATAAATAGACTTGTAACTGGTCTGCTCAAAAATATAAAAATTTTATTGAAATAAATTCAAGCAATGTTGTACAAGCTTTAACATTGGTTTGAGAATACAAATTCTTGTTAGGAAAACAGGTTTTAAAAAGCCATTTAAGAACACAAGTGCTTAAACATCCATTTCATCAAAACGTCGAAGTTTCTCTAATATTATACAGAACTAGAAGAAAGGTAGATGAGTGGTATAAAAGATGTAAAGAAAACGTAACTGAGGGGGAAAGAAAAAGGCATGAATTGGGGAAAAATGAGGAGTGGCAGGCCATGTGTAATGATACAAAATAACGGCTCATCAATTACTTTAAAGATTGTAAGTGTACTCTATATAAACAAGTACATGTAACTTTTTGACCTTTGAATGATTTGCACAATACATGGTCATTGACTGTGTTGAACAATACTCATGTAGTAAACTCTTACTAAAAGCAATAAGAACAAGCATGTGAAATTTGTCTATTTCTAATGAATGCTCAAAGGTTTTTCCTTATAGTAAACACGTGACCAACATTCAGCATTTGAGATTTCAGATAAAGAAAAGAAAAAAAAAACAATGGTCAACTCATTTAATATTTTGTTACATTTGTACTTTTTTACATTTGATGACATGTTTAGGCACGATATATAGTATAGTACTTAGACTGACTGACAGTAAAAAATGCATTTTAGAATAAATTATTACTGATTCTGGGATAAAATAATAATAATAAATATATTGTAATAATTAAGCGAATTGACTTTTTCCCTACACATACTGCTCTACAATGAATTCAGTATCAGCAGTACATTAACAATGTGTAAACATATTTTCTTACATCACACATCTTAATTATCTCAGAAGTATCCTCTGAAAGGAAGCGTGGAAGGCCAAGTAAGGCAGCTTTTCTTCTGTTCCGATTTGTGTCCTACATACAATTCTAAACAAGACTGAGTGACTCCAATATATAAATTAGAACACTTATATTAGTGTAAATTGATCAAATTGAGTTCATTTTTATTCATACCTCCTTATCAAGGCACTGTATAACACTGCTGAGGCTCAACCTCCTGCTTGATGATACAGCTGCTTTGTACAGCTCTAAAAGACACCAAGGCATCTAGTCCATCCAAGAATGACTGCAGTTGATCGGTGGTGACTACTCTATTGAACTCTGTGCTTATCTGAAACAGACACATAAGACAGGAGGAAAAATGGAGCCACAGAGACTAGTGGTGGGTAGCAAGAACAGATAAAAAATAATCACATATGTAAATCACATGCCATCTTAAAACATTAATGATTAAAGAGGTCACATAAAGAGGTCATGACACAAGTAATAAAATCAAGGATAAAAAATGTTTTAAAAATGAGCAAGTTCACAATTACCTTATTGTAAAATGAATGTCCTTCACACAGCTTGACTGACTCAGGAAAACTCTGTAGGGTGACACCTTATATCTTGAGGTGACAATAACTTTGAAGAGGAATCAACAGCTGTAACTGTGTAAAAAAAAATAAAAGTACAGGTATCAGTACCAGCAATATAGGCTAAGCCCATGAAATTGTACTAAAAGAACTACATGGTCTGCATTAAATATGTTGTGTTATTGCATTAGGCCTGCAACAAATAGGCTATAGTTAAACAACAAAAGATTTTAATATAAGTAAGGATATGTTTACTGTACCTTATTGTAAAATGAATGTCCTTCGCACAGCTTCTTGAAAACTCTGTAGGGTGACACTTTATATCTTGAGATGACAATAACTTTGAAGAGGAATCAACAGCTGTAACTGAGTGAAAAAAGCAGTAGCATATTAGAAGAAGCAATATAGACTAAGCCTACGGAATTGTACAAAAAGAACTGCATGGTCTGCATTAAATATGTTGTGTGATTGCATTAGGCCTGCAACAAATAAACAAGTTAAACAGCAAAAGATTTTAATATCAGTAAGGATGTGTTTACTGTACCTCATTGTAACATGAATGTCCTTAAAACCAGCTTCTTGAAAACTCTGTAGGGTGACAACCTTATATCTTGAGGTGACAATAACTTTGAGAAGGAATCAACAGTTGTAATTGAGTGAAAAAGCAGTAACGTTAGCATATCAGTATCAATATAGACTAAGCATATGAAATTGTACTATACAAAAATTAATAGACAAACAGCTGTCAGAAACGTTTAAAAGTAACCAACTAAAATATAAGCATTGAAAACCGAAATGAAATATTAAGCTATTTTTGCATTTGAGGCTCTAGTAAACTAAAATTTAGCGAGGGTCGCGGAGCACGGTCAATGCAAAAAATAATAATAACTGCAGACTTCAGGCCGAAGACCAACTAAAATATAAGCACTGTGAACCGAAGTGATATCACAATTTTAGCATTTGAGGCTCTGGAAAACAGTGAATTAACGAGGGAAAAACTCGTGGTGTTGTATTACATTCGCAAAGCACGGTCAAATTTGCTAACACGCAATAAATCGCAACATTATTCATTTATCATTACAAATAAAAAAACAAAAACTCACCTTCCTCACATTCTTTGTGTTTCTCGACACAAATTCATGTAAGGTCTCCAGGCAGCTGCATTAACTAAAAATGGCGATGACTTCTCTCTATATTTCGCGGTCTCCGTGTATCGCCCCTCCCCCAACATATAACTAATGAGTTCACACTGCACGATTTTCAAAGTCGTCGGGTCACCGTGGTTTTCACACTGCACGACTATCTGGGGTAGCATTCAGTTGCTGCTGTGTTCACA
>NW_015554478.1:32259-37926 GCF_001515605.1 Sinocyclocheilus anshuiensis
CAGCTTCTTGAAAACTCTGTAGGGTGACACTTTATATCTTGAGATGACAATAACTTTGAAGAGGAATCAACAGCTGTAACTGAGTGAAAAAAGCAGTAGCATATTAGAAGAAGCAATATAGACTAAGCCTACGGAATTGTACAAAAAGAACTGCATGGTCTGCATTAAATATGTTGTGTGATTGCATTAGGCCTGCAACAAATAAACAAGTTAAACAGCAAAAGATTTTAATATCAGTAAGGATGTGTTTACTGTACCTCATTGTAACATGAATGTTATTAAAACCAGCTTCTTGAAAACTCTGTAGGGTGACAACCTTATATCTTGAGGTGACAATAACTTTGAGAAGGAATCAACAGTTGTAATTGAGTGAAAAAGCAGTAACGTTAGCATATCAGTATCAATATAGACTAAGCATATGAAATTGTACTATACAAAAATTAATAGACAAACAGCTGTCAGAAACGTTTAAAAGTAACCAACTAAAATATAAGCATTGAAAACCGAAATGAAATATTAAGCTATTTTTGCATTTGAGGCTCTAGTAAACTAAAATTTAGCGAGGGTCGCGGAGCACGGTCAATGCAAAAAATAATAATAACTGCAGACTTCAGGCCGAAGACCAACTAAAATATAAGCACTGTGAACCGAAGTGATATCACAATTTTAGCATTTGAGGCTCTGGAAAACAGTGAATTAACGAGGGAAAAACTCGTGGTGTTGTATTACATTCGCAAAGCACGGTCAAATTTGCTAACACGCAATAAATCGCAACATTATTCATTTATCATTACAAATAAAAAAACAAAAACTCACCTTCCTCACATTCTTTGTGTTTCTCGACACAAATTCATGTAAGGTCTCCAGGCAGCTGCATTAACTAAAAATGGCGATGACTTCTCTCTATATTTCGCGGTCTCCGTGTATCGCCCCTCCCCCAACATATAACTAATGAGTTCACACTGCACGATTTTCAAAGTCGTCGGGTCACCGTGGTTTTCACACTGCACGACTATCTGAGGTAGCTCCCTCAGATAGCATCTTTGATAATTCACACTGCGTGACTGTCACTCGCGTGAACGAGCACCGATTTGCCTCCGATTTCGGGCATTTGTCGGCGATTTCGCATAACCTGTCGGCGAGTGAAAAATCGGGCTAAAATCGTGCAGTGTGAACTTGGCATTACAGACATGAGTTAAATGAACTTTTACAAGCCAGACAAAACTCAGAAGTAGTCAAGACAACGTATTACTTTACGTTTAATTTTCTATAACGTATAAACTTTAGTTCAATATTCAAAACTTAAAATGACAAATTGAGTTAAAGAGTTTGCCAGTGCAAATGTCAAAAGATGGATAGAGGTAGATACATACAAGCTGTATTTTGAAAACTTATAGTGACTTAAGTAGGGATGTGCCTCTCATGACTCAGGCCGATACGATACGCATCTCAATGCATAGCCAACGATACGATACATTAAAGATACATATGAAGCAGCTACCGATGCGATGCGATACGATTCACCCCTGTTATGATGCAGTGCGATCCGATTCGATTTAACACAATGCGATTCGATGCAATTGAGAAAATATGATCACTTTTAATGCCTCGAGGCCTGTTTCATAAAACAAGTTAACCAAATAAGCCAGGCATATTTCAGTTAGTCTTACTCATTGTTAAATGATTTGGTTCCATAAAGCAAATTTAACATAGGCCTAGATCAAGCTTTGTCACTGTGGCAACTTATGCTGGGAAACTAACCTGGTCTAAAGCAGGCTAACTGTCAGACTAACAAGAACATAATGATATTACCACTGTCTCACATACTATTATTTGACTTTTTTTATTTTTTAGTTTCTAGCCATGCAGCCTTTCTCTCTGGTTTTATTACAGCTGTACCTTTTATAGTTTGCAGAACAGATAGCAGAACATTACAATCTAAAGATGCTCTTTAAAGCATTAAAATAACTCAAAAGTTAAAATCACTGAATTAAAATCGAATAGCAAAAATGCATCATAGACAAATGTTTGAAAAACAGCTGGCGACTCTGGTGATATAGAATTTGCAAGATAATGCATATATAGCAATAATAAATGTATGTGTGTTTTATTAATTTCTCCAGTACCGATAGCAGAACCGTTAATGTCAGAGCTTATCGATACTCCGGTCTTTCATAATTTAGCCCCGGGACCGATTAAATACCGGGTTTCGGTACCCATCCCTAATTACCACTGTCTCACATACAATTATTTGACCTTCTTTTTTTACAGTTTCTAGCCATGCAACCTTTCTCTCTGGTTTTATTACAGCTGTACCTTTTATAGTTTGCAGAACAGATAGCAGAACATTAGAACATTACAATCTAAAATTGCTCTTTAAAGCATTAAAATAACAAAATTAAAAGTTAAAATCACTGAATTAAAAATGAAAATAAATAATAAAGAAAATGACTACATTTTAACTGCTATAAGAAACACACATTAACTCATTTGAGCTTAGTAGGCTAATTAGTAGGCTACTGTAGCCTGCTAGCTTACATTTGATTTACCTATTACAATAGTCCATTTACAGTTACTGCTATCAGAAAAATACACTTTATATGTAGGTTTAAAATTATACAAAAGACACATTTAATGTCCAAAAAAATTTTTTTTAACAAAATGTATATTTTACTCAGAATTATTGCGCTCCTATTCGATTGTGCTCTGCTGTTTAGCGTGCATGCGCGCAGCAGTGCTCATTGCTTTCGCGTGCCTCGCCCACTCCTGACAGCAAAATGGATGTTTGCATGACTTTCTAACATTTACAGATGAAAAATATACCTGTGACATGTCAGTTATGCACCGAGGAAACCACAACGTCTCAAATGCATTAAACAGCACAGATATATATATTCGCTGTTTGTCATGTGGATCGATTTGATCCATGATCGACATTAAGGTCTGCTTAAGAATAAGCGTGCACAAATTAGTGAGATTGTGTGAATTTAATTTGTCGTTAATGGAACCGCTTTAGCCCCGATTGATTTGTTAGGTTATTTCAAGCCAGGTTTTGGACTTTAATCCCTGTTTTTCCTCGGGTCTCCGTGGTGTTGTGTTTCGTCATATTCACGCAGCAGCGGTGATGAGAGAGCGCGCTTGAGAAACAGTTTCGAGAGGAGAAATCAATCTACATAAAAAATATTGGTCACTTTCTAAATAATAAAAGTATAGCACATCCACTAGTAATTATATATAAATTAATCGGTTTTTACAGATGCAAATATGTTAGAAACGATGCATCGCGATATAAATGCCAACTTGTAGCCGATGCACACTTTTTAAACCGATGCATCGCATCATTAACTTTTTATGCCGATGCACCGAGCGAATCGGGGAATCTTCCCATCCCTAGACTTTAGAGAATTATCATGGAATAATCAGCATATTACATGTTGGATATTCTTTGCAAATTATTAAATACTGCAATAGTATTATCAGTTATACTACCTTTGAAATTCTTCGTATTTGCATTTTTGAGGTCAAAAGGTCAATTACTTCTTTTTTTTCAGCAAATCAAAACCATACAGCGTGACCAGTGCAGCCAGTCTGATTCCTGAACAAATGATTATTTATCTTTTTTCTGAATCAAAAACAAAACAGTATTTTGCAACCAGTGTAGGTGATTCCCTAACATATAACTGTTGACATGCATACAACTTGTGGCTCATGAGATTTAAATCTTGCACATTAGGAGTTTTGTCAGTAATATTTATGAAAATAAATAAATGAATAAAAATGTTACAACATGTTTGTTTAGTGTTATTGTTTATTATTTAAATTTTTGGGTTGCATTTTATGTCTTTTGCAAGAATTGTTTACTTTTTTAATGATCAAAATCAAATTTGCCAGTTATTCACATTACTATTTTAAAATATTTTTTTCCTTGACAGTACAGAAAGAGTTAATGAAACCATTACGAATGCGAAATACGAATCGGAATATGAACAAATTGTTAATTGTCACAATTTTGTCCTTTTGTACTTTGTACTTAAGGTCTGTTTGGAGCATACAGAAGCAAAGACATCTTATCACAGTCATGATTAAAGAATTGATCCCTTGTTTGGACTCCATAGTGTTTCATTTTTATTTTTGTTTTCAGATAACATAATCCAATAACTATTCATTGTAACACTTACCACAGTTCTTGTATGTCTGGATGTTCTGTCTTGTGAACTTAACCAAGCACGTGCAGAACACTTAAGACTGTGGCTTGGTTTTTGTAGTATTTGATTGAATGCCAGACCTAAGAGCCTTTGGCCACTCGAATAATAACAGCCTCAGGAATGAAGAGTATTGATGTAGCTTAAGTGTTATAATACACAACCTATTTTCCACAATTATAGAGCTAGTCACATTCAATTTAAGGGGAATAAAAACAAAACTTTGAGGGATAGCAGCTAGGGTTGTGACGGTGAGGAAATTTTCCCACCGGTTAATCGACGTGTGACAACGCCGGTAATACCGGTATCATCGCGGGGGCGGGGCGTTCCCTCTTTTCCTCACTTTCCTTCGCTTTTAAATAGCTTGTAAAAGCGGTGTGCCCATTTTACGTTCACTTTAAAATAGCGGCAATTCGGAGTAAAGCAATTGTTTGTTTTTAGTTCGTTTGAATTTTCCCTCTTTTCCTCGCTTTCCTTCGCTTTTAAATAGCTTAAAAGCGCCGTGCGCATTTTACTTTCACTTTTGAATTAGCGGCAGTTCGGCGTCAATTGCTTGAATGCAACAACAAAATACAACGTCAAACTCACTTTAGCCTATATATAAAACAGAACTTTTATTAACAAAACAAATAAAAATACACCATGCTATAGGGCAAGCTATGCCTAATATAAAATAACAAATAACTTACATAAAGTTTAATAGGTATACAAAACTGGAAATAAGTAAACATGTATAATATATAGCCAAATAAATAAGAAACGTAGAACCTTTATTAGCAAAACGAATGTCAAATAAAATAAATAAATGACACAGTTTAAATAAAGTAAGTGACATAACCGGTGTTGCGGCTTACCACCGGTATCACCGTCAACACCGTCTATCGCGGCAAGCCTAATAGCAGCACAGCACGTTCACTGTGGGTTGTACGTAGGTTGTCATTTGCGTCAAATGTTCAGCGTCATTTTGGGTCTGTGTGGCACTTAGGGTTGTGTATCGTTTGGTTTTTTTCCGATACCGGTGCCAAATTGATACTTTTAAAACAGTTCCGGTGCCTAAACTGTGCCTGAACCGATACTTAAAAAAAAAAAAATTACCCAAAATAGGATGGATTGGCTTTAATGTCTGTTTCATTCATACTAGACGCCAGAGGGCGCCCTCGCGCAGAAACTCCACATGAGCATCAAAAAAGGAATAGGACTCAGGAAATCCCTAATATGGACAAAGGCATTGCTATTGCTGTAACTGAGTAAACAGAAGATATAAACGTTTTGAATGATAAAACAAAGACAATAAACACTCGACTGCGACAATGTATAGTTTATCTGTGTTATTCAAGCCATCTTTGGTATTTGCATCATAATTAAGTATATTTATAATCCATTGCTAATTGACATAGCCTTTTTACCATATGCTTTTTACAGTATAGAACGGTATCTACCTGCTGCCATCAGAGCAAGTGTAATT
>NW_015554478.1:38055-51200 GCF_001515605.1 Sinocyclocheilus anshuiensis
CCGTCGCACTTCATCAACCCTACATACACACTCTCATTATTTGTTTATCTGGATTTGGCTGGGAATTTATCGCATACTTTGAATATTTTCATATTTTCTGTTATTTTCCTGGAACCTGTCCCAATCTGACAAGGGAAAAGAGCATCCCACTCTTCCGTCTTCGCCTGCCAGCGCTCCAGATTTCCTGCCTTCTATTGTGGCTGCAGCGGGATGCTAACATCCTGGTTCAAGCCCTGAGGTCAATCCAACACACTCTGTATAGTGCAAGTAACCCTAAGCCAAACCCTAATCCTAACCCTAACGTATGATTACACTGTAACAAGGACACCGTAAAATAAAGTGTAACCTTATTATATTATGTATAATTAACTGATTTAATTTATTTAATGTTTGTATTTTCAAATAGGTAAATGATAACTGTTAAAATAGTTATATAATAGTTTTTGGCACCAACTGCTGAAATTTGGGTACCGTGACACTAGTTTGAGCTACAGGAAAGCCACTGTGCTTCTGAAATCTTGATTATTTTGCTGTGCAGGAGTACACATTTTCAAATTGATTTACAGTGGGTACGGAAAGTATTCAGACCCCCTTCAATTTTTCACTCTTTGTCACTTGATTCGATTCAACTCCAATTCAAAAGCTTTGATTTTTACTTTTTTGAATCACATTCAATACAGATTCATACTTACAACTGATTGTAAATCATTTCTTTTGCTGTGGCACTTAATTGTGGCAGCATGGATTCAGCAGCAGGACAGTTAGTCAGCTACAGGATATTATCCAGGTTTATTTATTAGGATATTTTTTGTAACAGAATGGAGGGGCTTTTTGAAGGGCACTGAGGCAGTCAGTGGTGTTTCCTGCCTTCTGATGAGAGGATGTACTATCTGAAGTGGTACATTCTGCATATGATCACACACTAGCCCATTTGCACAATGGCGTACCATAACAGCCTCATACTGCATTCCAGTAAGCCCTGTCAAAACAATGAAAAGTGTTTGAAATGAATTTCAACAACCCTAAATTCAATTCCTGTGATTTTTCTCTGTGCATATGATGTCATCTCTTATGGTAACCAACATTTAGTGGTTGTTTTTGTGCATGTTCTGGTAATGCCAGGCTCTTGTAGAGTCAAGTCTGACAGCGTTTTTTTTTTTGTTTTTTTTGTGCTTTTACAGTTCTGCCAGCCTGGTGGATGGAGACTGTCCCGTGAGAGGAAGCTCCCGACATTCTTCACAGTGGTGCTGACAGACATAGACTCAGAACGACACTTCTGCTCCTGTCTGACCTTCTTTGAGGCAGAGGTCAACCTGCAGGTGAGATTAAGGCCATGTTTTTATTACAAGGTCTGGTTAGGGGTCCAGGCATCTCTGCTGTTGTATTTGTATTGACTTTCTTTCTTCCTTGTTATTTTCTTAACTTCAAAAAAGTCCAGGTGTCAGAGACCTTAAACACAACATACCAACATTTATTTTTTCCAGAATCATTTTGCAATTTTTTATTTATTTTTTGGTCTATCCTTTGTCCATATCACACAACATTTGAAATACACCATCATTTAGCAGACATTGGCCAATTAAATTTTAGGCTATTCAGGCATTGTAACCAATCACAGCCATTTCCATTGCACACTTGAAGGAAATAGTGAATCAGAGGAGCATTAAATTGTCAATTAAATGCTCACAGTGGCATGGCAAAGCAAAACTTTTCACAGGTCTTTATGGCCTCAGAAAGACCAGAGTACTTTTAACATAAAATAAGATATTTGGGACGAGAATGTATGTATCTCAATCAGTCAACCATTAGAACCTTTTAGTAATGGCAGCTGCGATCAGGATGGGGCAAAATTTACTGGTGCATCCTAAAGTTCACTGTCCAGTGGAGAAGGAAAGAAGAGGAGCTGCAAGGGACTGGGGTTGGAGGACAGCTATGTAAAGAATGCAGCTGTAATTTCTGACTATTGCACAGCGCCCATCAGGGTTCCAGCCTTAAGCGGGATTTATACTTTCGCCTGGCTCCGCTTCGCGAGCCTCCGCTGACTGCGCGCGCACCTTCCCAAATGGACGAGGCTTTTATACTTGTCGCGTTCACCATTGTACTATTCTTTGAAACAACAGGGGGCGACGAGGAGTAATTGTCCTCTAAAACCATCGGGAATCACCGGTGAGAAGAAATCATTTGCCGGTACAAGATTTCTCGCGTGATGAATGAGTTGATGAATTAATCATTTCTTTATGTACAAACTGATTATTAAATTAAATAAATAAATAAACAAACTGATTAAAATTAAGAGCTTTTGTGTTTATTTCGCATCAAACACAAGACAACTTTAAGCAAATAGTGTATAAATAGTATCTAAATGAATTCTATTTCTATTTTTATACAATAAAAAATAAACGTACTTCAATTAAAAAGCATTGGACAAATTATGCAAAAGAAAAACAAAAAAACTTTGCATTGTTTTCCCTCAAAGCGTTAAAAGTTGCACCTGGTGGAGTTTGAACTTAACATCAAACTGCTTCTTTTTCACACAAATGCCAGCACAGACGTGCATGTTCAGCTAGAGTCACTTTGAACTCATGCATCTTCGGAAGCGGAGCTGTGCGGAAAGTTACAAAAAATGTTGTGCACACCGCCACGCGAAATGAGCGAACTTGCGGACGCGTTGAGTATAAATCAGCCTTCAGTCCCTTCCAGTGATAATGAGGCTAGAGGAACAGCTACTGTAGAAGATTTTAAGTTGTCCCACATTGTAAGAGGAAAAACATTGTGCATCCACATTTCTTCCCTATGTTGAGTTGTTTGAGCACAAAGTGGAAGTCCTGGAGTGCAAGTAACCAGTGCACCAGTGCCTTTGACTGAGATAATCTACTGTATTAGGGCAAGATTGGCAATAAGTATCAAGTTTTGGCCAAGCAGGTAGTATCACAACTCCAGGCTGCTTAATGGCTGCTTAATCGCAAATGCTTTGCTCTATAATCTGGCAAACCAATGCGGGCTGTTAAAGGCACGCTGATGCCTGTTTCTGATGTATCCATTTTCGGGATAAATACCAGAATATAGTCTCTGAATAGAATATAGGTTATTTAAGTCCATTGATTGTTCTGCAGATACAAGCCAATACATTTTTGCCAATAGGCCTATATTGACTAATGGACCTACATCTTCTGAATGTCCAAATAAGTTACACATTGACACCAGGTTGTTAGGAGAATGCATGCCAAGTTTCACCCATAGAGGGATGCTGTAACAAGGGGAATCTTGTAAAAACCGTTGGAGTAAGGAAGTTAAAATTTGACACGTTTTTTCTTTGCTACAAGTGCTAATATACTGCAGTATCAGTTGGACAGATGAACAAGAACGATTGCTGGAGGCCTATTACATTTTATCAGCCATGTGTATTTCTTGCAGACCTCACTATAGATCAGTATAACCGGCTTCAAACTTCTCAGCATCTTTTGAGATAAACTGTTGGACACCAACTGGATCAACAGCATCTGTTCTGCCAGTTTGCCAATTTGCAGTCTTATTCCAACTGCATGGACTGTTTTTATTGCCATGTTTGGCTATATTTATATTTATAAGTGTTTGCCAGTCATTTACTTCTGCAGTCACAGAGCATGAAGTGTAACAGTCATTAATTACACTGCATCCTGCTTACCAGGTCTTACAGGATGTTGGATTGTTATGAGTATATCATCATATCAACTGTCATTCTGATAGCACACATCGATTTTAATGAGCACAGCTGTGCGACCCTACTGTTATCCAAAAGCACTTTTTTGGATTTTATTAGGAGCCAAGTGTAGAAGGTGTGTAGCCCCTGTTGTTTAAACTGGCATATTGTTCTGCTTCCTCTGGCTAGGAGTCTATGGCAGCACCTAGTTCTGCAATGCAGTGCAGTGATGTGGCACAGGTTTGGTCTAGTATCCCAAAGGTTGTAGGTTTAAATCCCACTTAAGGTCATTTCAGAGTTGTATCTCTGTTGTCCTTTGGCTCTTGGCATCATACTTACAGTACATATATTGCTGCCTCCATCTATATTTCTCCTCAGTGCTTTGCACTTCATTAGTTTTTGTGTGTCATGTCAATAAATTTTGCCACATTCATGCTTACTGTGCCTAAAAGTTTTTTCAATAGATGATGGTGAGATTCCGAGCACCTTCACGATGTGCATTAGTCAAGCTACTCAGTTCAAGTTCATTCCACTGTAGACAAATGCAATGCTGCTGTTGTTTTTAAGGAGAAAAATTCAGGGATGCCTTCAAAAAAGTGGTGAATGCTCGAGGAAATTGGCTCTACAGCTTTGAATCATTTAGAATGTCGCAACAGGCTCTTCTTCCCCAGAAAGCAGGTCAGATGGGAACCATCACTCTTGTAGAGACCACTGAATGACATTTGCCTTTTTTTGAGAGTTTAATTATCAGCCAGTTCCAAGTGTCACCAAAACACTCTAGAGAATTCAGGGCCTAAATGTCATTTTGGAAAATGGGGGGGAATTCCTCCGTATCCATGTAGTGATGTGACTCCATTTAGTGCAGTATGTTAAGAGAAACACGCATACTGTTTGTGAAATTACAGTGTGGCAGTAACATTTTAAATTAAATTACTGATTGATCTGTTCATCTGTGTTGATTAATTTACTCATTCAACGCATTATAAGCGGGAAAATTATTTGCAATAATCGCAATCCTGTGCTGAAATTGAGGCCCTGGAATGTATTTGTTTTGTTTTTTTACCTGTGGAAATTATGATGTAATCATGATGAGAACCAGTTCATCACATCCCTACATTCCACATCTATTGAGAGCGGCATCCTAGTACCGGCAATGTGGCATTTTGTGTAATTAACTTAATTCAGTATTCAGGATGTGGTGGTCATCATGACTTAAACGAAGCATTTCAATGCTGTGAGTCACATTAATTTGTTAAGCAGGCCACTTACCGTTCAAATGCATAGAAGGTTAATTCTGCAGATTCACTATGAATCAGTCCGTTTACCACAAGCATCTACATGGATGGCAGCATGCAGACTTACTGTCAACTTGCTGTTGCTTTCCTGGCTGAGTACAAATAAACCAAATCATGACAGGATAAAGAATGTGTAATTAAATGGTCAATAAAAGCAGGAATTCTTTGCCTTTAGAGGCTGGTGGTTCCAGAAGGTTACAAAACTGTTTGGCACGTCATGTCTTTGAGCTTTGATGACCCCCAGCTGTTGGCTGGCGCTGTTCTCCTCTATGCACTGTATGTCCACTGTCTTTCTATTGCTTTCGGTCTCTCAATTTCACAGTGAGACTGTTAATCTTCTCTATTTATATTGCGTCCTTTACTACTGAGCCTCGTGGGAGAAGGTCACCCATGAAGAGTACTTCACTGTGTCATCAGGCACATTAAGACTGAAGCATCGTTCTTAATCACAGGCTCAGTGTCTTAAGGTCTCCAGAAAGGTCCTTTCAATTTGTCTGCTTTTGTCTCATCCTCGCTGTTTTTCTTTGATACGCTTATCCAGAGGTTCGTAATGCAGGGTGACTTCTTTCACGTAATGACCATGATAGCCCATTATCTTATTATGCTGTATGTCTCTGGACTGTTTTCCTTACATCAGTTTTTTTAGGAATGACTAGATGCTAGACGGTCTTTTGACCCAGCGAACTGCCTCCAAATTCCTATACTATTTATCCTAAACAATATTCAAAATTAGAGTTAGTGAGTCCCAACTTGTAGTATGTTGAAGTAAATATCCCAAAGGTATCCAGATTGGTCTACTATTTCCATTGGAAGTTCGAAGTGTGGATCCATGCACACTCTAAAAGCGAATAATATAACAATGCATTACGCTTTTGAGGAGGATTTGGGTCAGACCTACAAGCACAAATAAAAAGTGCCTAAAAAAAACTACACAACTATACAATAGTGTGGTTCATTAAAAATGCAATTATCACAAAAAGAGTACTCTTGGTCTGTTTAGTACAGTTAAAGGGTTAGCTCACCCAAAAATGAAAATTAGCCTGTGTTTTACTAACCCTCGAGGCATCCTAGGTGTATATGACTTTCTTCTTTCACACGAATCCAGTCGGAGTTATATAAAAAATTGTCCTGGCTATTCAAAATGTTACCATTGCCGTGGATGGGTGTTTCTCTTTAACAGTCCAAAACACATTAAATAAAGTGCGCGCATCCATAATAAAACGTGCCTCACACTGCTCCAGGGCATGAATAAAGGCCTCCTGTAGCGAATCCGTGCGTTTTTGTAATACACAAATAACACTTTTCTCTCACTTCTGCTGACTGTCGTATGCGGAAGCCGTTCAGGTGGATGATGTAGGACGTATGCGTCGCGTGTGCGCCTCTGAGATATGCTAGTCTCACGAGCATTGTTTACAGGAGCAAAGGAAGCAAAGTTTCCTTACTTTAGCAAAGGAAAACCACTCTCCTCTTGGCTTATATCGAAATCCTCCGACATTTTTCTTTACAAATCCTCGGTTTGTACTTATAATTCATGACCGGCGTTTTTTGTTCACTCTCCGCGCTCGTCACTAATCATGCGACGCAGACGTCTTACGTCATCCGCCGAAACGGCTTCCGTGTATGACAGATAACGGAAGTGATAGAAAAGTGTTTATTACGTTTGAAATAAGGATATTTTTCTTACAAAAACACATGGATTCGCTTCAGGAGGCCTTTAGGCACGTTTTATTACGGATGCGCGCGCTTTATTTAACGTGTTTTGGACTGTTGAACAGAAACACCCGTCCACTGCAATGATAGAGCTTAAAAATGCCAGGACAATTTTTAATATAACTCAGATTGGATTCGTCTAAAAGAAGAAAGTATACACCTAGAATGGCTTGAGGGTGAGTAAATAACAGGATAATTTTCATTTTTGGGTGAACTAACCCTTTGCAACTCTCTGCCTTTCTAATGTCATTGACCAGTCCTGCCATAGCAATTGTTGCTGACTGTCATTTTCTCAAAACTTTCTTTAATGTCTATAGAGTAAATTTATCACAAATTTGGATAGTTTTACACCTATTTTAAAAGAAATCATTTAAAAATGATGTCAAACATTGTCGTCAGGTCACTTATAATAGTGACACAAGGTACCCAGAGAAAATACAAGTGATATTTGTGTACAGACTTCAAACCGAACTACACAGTGCAGAGTTCACAGCTGCGTCAAAATGTTATGATTGGCCCAGAGCTGTTGAAATTTGAATTTCAAAGGCTCTGGATTGGCCCAGAGTAGACATCTTATGTAACGTCTTCTGAACTCATACATGCTCATACTGGTAATCTTCATTCTGCGTTCACGCACAGCAGAATTCCTACAATTTACTGGTAATGTTACAACTTCTCATAACGGTAAATTGCCGGAACGAATTTACCGGTATTTTTAAAAAGGGCCAGTTCACACATGATCTCTTTACGGCAATTTACGGGTAATTTTCCAGTAAAGTCTGTATGTGTGAAAGGGGCTAGTGTCAAAACGATCCACATTCACATGGATCCACAAAAAGGACTAAAATCATTGTATCATCATAGTTGTCAAGTGCTCGCACATGCCTATTAGACTAAACACACAATACGCATATGCATGATGTCACCATTATCCCAAATTTTTGTTTTTCTAATTTACACAGAGATGATGGTATTGCTTTCAAAAAAATTTTAAATGCTTTTTTCATTTAAATTAATGGCCAAAATGCCTAAAATGTTTTCTGTTTTTAAAAACAGTGTTGTGTAAACACCCCCTGAGTTAGCAACAGTTACCATAAGGAGTAAAGCTTAGCAATGGGTTAATCAGTTCTACATTCTGAAGGCACTTATGCATTCCGCTCAGGTGTGCTGCACGCATCCTGAAAAGTGAAGCCAAAATATGTTGATCGCCATCTGGTGGCTGGCTGCAGTATAGGTCATAATCCCCGCCCTTGCCATGTAAACAAATGGGACACAAGCCAAATAATTTTTTCCCAAAGATTGTTTCTATCATTTCAGGTATTTTTTATCATGCTGATCAAGTGTTTTTTCTAATAAGTTTGCTTTTAATTCATTATTTGATGCTATAAAACGGTGTGTGGCATATATGATTGTGAGCTTGCAATTGGGTCTCTGGGAGTTTGGGTTAACTTTAATACCGCGGCTTCACCTCATGATAACTACTGCACAGACTCGGGCTCCAAATGACATCATTGGGATGTTTTGGCTTCACTTTTCTATTGTAGAAGGAAGTGGGGTTACATCGTCCATCTTTTTTTTTTTTTTTTACAGTCTATGGTTATGATATGTCAGAGGACATCACAAATCCATTGATGTCAATGGGAATTGTACCCCATAGGAAGAAAAATGCAAGCATTTGCATATAAGCATCCTGAACTGTATGTGATAGTCTTGGAGTAAAGTCATTGAAAGTGCAAAATTCTCTCCATTCCATTTCACACTATTTAATAGGCTTGTTTTTATACGTTCATTGTTTTTAACGCATCTGTAGGAACCCAGCATTTCAGGTGTTGTGTACTTGCCTAAAGCTACACCATTAACCCACTTAATGTAAAAATCATGACACACTAAAAGATATTTTTCTTTTATCAGATTGGAAGAGGCAGCACTGGAATGTATTGTTCTTCATAATTGAACCAAATCCTCCCAATAATGTTGAAATGTGTTTCCCATCTGTGGGGGTATTTTAATCCTGTGCTCCCACTGATAAGATGTGGTGGATCTTGTGACATGTTTTTACTGTCTGAGCAAATCAAATGGGCTCCTGCGCAGGGGGTTAGACGGCAGAGTTTGAGAGGTCTGCATCGTTATGAGCTTGCATGTCTGACGCAGACTCAATCGAGACAATTAGAAGCAGATTGTGAGCAGTGGGACGTGACTTGGGCAGAACCTCTCCTTCTTATCTTTGTAAGATAATGAAGTCTCTATGTTGTTATGAATAGGTCACCCAAAAATGTAAATTTGCAGAAAATTTACTAACCCTCAGGCCATCCAAGATGTAGAGAAGTGTGTTTCTTCTTCAGAACAAATTAGCATTACATCACTTTCTCACCAATGAATCCTCTGCAGTGAATGGGTGCCGTCAGAATGAGAGTCCAAGCAGCTGATTAAAACATCACTGTGATCCACAAGTAATCCACATGACTAAAGTGTGTCATTTAATGTCTTGTGAAGTGAAAAACTGTGTTTGTATGAAACAAATCCATCATTAAAGCGTTTTATCTTTAAACTGTTGCTTCTGGCCAAAATGATGGTCCATAATCCATACTAATGCTTCTTCCAGTGAAAAGGTCCATCCCCTGTTGTCCTCTCACATCAAAGTCCACCGACATATTTGTATACAACTGTTTTCATCTGAATAAGGAGAGAAATATGCACAGATCAAGCAAAGTGTTTACAAACAAAAACAGTCTAAAGCAGTTCTAAACAAATATGTTAGATTTTGATGTGAGAGGACAATAGGGGATGGATTTTTTCACCGGAGGAAGTGTTATTATGGATTATAATGGTGTTGGTTTAAAGTTAAAAATGTCTTTGTATTTGTTTCTTACAAGCACACAGCTTTTCACTTCACATTTCACTTTCACAAGACATTAATTGATGGACTGTAGCTGTGTGAATTGTGGATTATTGTGTTATGAATTATGTTATTATTGGTAGTATCAACACACAGGAAAAACCTGCAAACCCTCATAACTTTCAAAAGTAGCAGTAGCCTTTCTAAAATAACAGGTAATTTGACTTTTTATAACTAAGCAAAGTTAGTTTATGTTGTAAATAATTGTGATGTGACTCCCCAAAAATCTTTTAATGCTTTTCACTTCATTATTACACCACTTAATATTTTGTCATTGTATGTAATCTTGTTGAAAATGGTTCTTGTGGAAAATGAAATCTAAACCAAATGAATACAAAGAGTACATTTCTAATAACCCTTAAACTGATTTAATTTTGATATGTAGTTTGTGACCTACTACATTTTTGCCATAAATTTATATTTTATCATTGACGTAATCCTCCCGTTGTCCCATAAACTCAGTTTGGGTTGTGCGTGTTGTAATTACTGTGATTTGTTTTTTTGCTGATTGCATCTTTGGACATGATTATTTAGGAAATTTAATTTTTCCCAGTACTCACATGGAGACAATTTACTCACATTTAATTCCTACACTAAAGCAGGACTTGTAATGTGAGCCTAAACGAGTTCAAATAGTATCTCGGCCCTTGGGACAAGACCCCTGCACAAAACAAACCCAAAACCCAGCCAGTTTCCAAAAGCAAAATCTATAAATAGACCAGCACCTCAGTTTTACTCCAGGTTCCCTTTGTGGTTTCATAACAGCCAGCATGGGTCACTCCTTTATTCATCATGCGAGCCTATCTTAACTTTCTCCATCCTTTGCGACACTAACTCTGTCAACGCGCTGTCACACTTTCGTCTGATAGGTATGCAGGACCCCCTAACTTAATTTGCTCCTGTTATCATTTTCACTTGCTTGTTGAAAAAAAGGCAGCGCTGTTCGGCTGACCTCATGACCATTATCACATTTGATGTATTGAAGTGCTGTGCTGTTTTTAGTTTCTTTGTGGAAACCGGATCGAGCCTGAATACCGAGCGACAGTCACTTTATACAGACTAAGCTTGTCTACATAAGCTCAGCTTTATCAATGATTCGGAGAACATGTAATCGTGTGATCTTTATGAGTTATTTTCTAGTGCTCTCTCAGCTCAGATATTTATCAGTGGTGAATAACAAAGAATTAGGAAACGGAGCCCTGCAATCCCCCATCAGACACTCTGTCCATCTCCGCTGAGGACACAGAGGATTTTTGGTGTTCGCTCTTTGCTGTTCTTTTTCCACTGGTCAGGCAGTAAACAACTCATCCACTCGTAGAGCACTACCTTTGGTCGCAAATCTAAATAAACTTGAAATGATGCTCTGTGAGTGAAGCATTTTAGAGTCTTAAATACATGGGATGACAAGGACAATAAACAAGACACACCTGAACCAAATGACACAATCAAACATGAGGGAAAACGAGGTCACGGAGCACATGAGGGATGAAAACACAACAAAAACAGTCCAGGGGTGTGACAGAGGGCCGAGGCGGAGCAGATGGCTCCGGCGACCGAGGCGGAGGTGGGGATCCGGAAGGTCGCGGTGTAGCCGGAGCGACAGAGGACCAAGGTGGAGCCGGAGGGAAGGAGGAGCCTGGGATCCTATACATGTCTGCATGTAAAGCCGAATTTAAATCCACTGAGCTCGGCTTACCCTCAGCCATGGTGCAGTGGGTGGAGCTTCCCTCCGCACTCTCGCTGTCCATAGCGTTCTCCCCCGTGGCGAGCACTGTAGCCGGCACTCGCACCTGGTCTGACGTCACAGGCTCTGGCTCCGGGGCGATCCTCAGCTCTGTCGCTCTCTCTGGCGATGACTCGTTGGTCGCGGCGGGGTTGATGGCATGGTGAAGATTCGCCCCGATCCAGAACAGAGACTTCGGTGTTTCATTGTCAAATGGGCAGGACGCGGCGAAAACACTGAAGTCCCTGGCGAAGTTGAGCAGGTCAGGCTTAGCATGGGCAATGGAGATGAGTTGGGAGGCGTAATAATCCATGACAAAAAAAACAAAAACTGGCAAAAACTGAAAAAACTAATGGGGAAAACATGTCGGGACTTCTCTATTTCTAGGTCCGGACTTCTGTCACATCTACGGTGGAATGAAACGCACGAGGAAGATAATGAGCAATGCAAAAATCTTTAATGTCCCCCTGTGGTGAAAATCAAGTTTTTTATGTTGTTTATTTGTCTATGTGGTGTTTTTCATATGCTTTAAGACAAACCATGTGCTCTCCATAAAACTGTAGTTTCCTAAAGGCAGTCACAGAAACGCGGTTTGAAACCGCCTTTTTTTTTACGTCACAAAATTCAATAACCAATCGCGTCAAGGGATCCTATCCTTAGCATATCATTAACTGTGCTGCAAAGCAGAGGGAGAAAAAACATTTAAATATGTCGTTTTGATGATCAAAGATGAGTTTTAAAGGATAACATTTTTGACAACAGGGAAACTTTAATAATCCACAAGAGGGTAGATACAGGACGGACAGGCAGGATGCACACATAGGGACGTAGTAGACCGGACAAACACAGACTGCACAGACTAGGGCTTAAATACATGGGATGATGAGGACAATTAACAGAAAATCAAGTTTTTTATGTTGTTTATTTGTCTATGTGGTGTTTTTCATATGCTTTAAGACAAACCATGTGCTCTCCATAAAACTGTAGTTTCCTAAAGGCAGTCACAGAAACGCGGTTTGAAACCGCCTTTTTTTTTACGTCACAAAATTCAATAACCAATCGCGTCAAGGGATCCTATCCTTAGCATATCATTTGACGATGCTAAATTTACCTCAGTAAAGTTTGTTAGATGGAAAAAGTAAAGAGGAGAATATCTTCAATACTGTTAAATATGCACAATCCTATACATATTCTAAATTATATAATATTCACGTTATCCAGTTTCATTTCAAATACCATGATTAAGCTATGATTAGTGTAGCAAAACTATGGTTAGTTTGTTAATTTGGGTTGTTACTATGGTTTAACTATAGTTACCATGTTTTTTATTTATCGTAAAAAAAATGGTTACATTTGTAGTAAAACTTTATTTGTAATAAACAAAACATGGTTAACCATGGAGTTGTCAAGCTACGGTGAGATAAACACACAAAGAAGATGAAGATGAATGCAAATAGTCTTTAATAAATCCACACAAGGGTAAATCCAGGACAGAAAAGGTAGGAGACACACATAGGAACGTAGTAGACCGAACAAACACAGACTGCACAGACTAGGGCTTAAATACATGGGATGACGAGGACAATAAACAAGACACACCTGAACCAAATGACACAATCAAACATGAGGGAAAACTAGGTCTCGGAGCACATGAGGGATGAAAACACAACAAAAACAGTCCAGGGGTGTGACAGTTGTCACAGAAGAACCACAGAAGTGGCTTGTAAGTGTATTTTCAGACATTTAATGAGGCTCAGAGGTCGCACAAGTGCAATTAAATTCATAAATTCATGTTGAGGTTAATGTTTTAAATATAAAATTTTGAATATAGAAATATTAAAT
>NW_015554478.1:51745-53591 GCF_001515605.1 Sinocyclocheilus anshuiensis
GGTAATTGAATCATTGACTCACTAGATTTGTTTAAAAACGCAGTTCATTCATAAACGAAACGCTGTTGTGTTTGAATGGAGATGCTCAGCGGCTCAGCTGTTACTTTGTTTGAAACTATTTTCGTTGACAAAATAGAGCAAAATAAGGCAATTGTGTTGTTGTCAGACAATATGTCACTTAATATTAACTTCTTGTTTAATGAACTGTTGTATTAAATCAATGGCACATTTGCAAACTCCCTTAATAATCATTAAAAGCTGTCACTCATCTTAGTTCATCGCAATCTCACTAAACTCCATTATAATCAACAAAGTTCCTTACACTGCACATGAATCTCTTATTTATACTCTGTCTACACTTTGTTTGTTATAATGAGAGGATACGTCTGTGACACATTACTCAATGCTGCAAAAACACGCAAGTACGTTAGAACCTTTGAAGCTCCCTCAGCGCAAACACAAATATGCTGATCTGGTCAGTCGCACGGGTGCTCCTAAATATTTTTTCATAGTTGCATGCAGTACTTTTCATTCACAAAGGCGACTGAAATAGTCGCACTGTAGAGCCCTGCATTGCTGTATGTTGCTCGGAAAGGCGTAATGATTCTGTCATAGCTTTGTTTGAAACTATTTTTGTTGGCGAAATGGAGCAAAACATTCAATATTGTGTCTAAAACGCAGTTTATTAACCTGTTGTATAAAACCAATGCCACATTTGCAATTTTGCAGATATTCAGGGAAAAAACACTCTCTTGCATGTGTGATATTGCTATACTATATCATATGTTATAAATATGTAAGACAGATTTATAATATATAAGACAAAAACCCATACATTTTATTGCCCTCATATCCTGAACTTTAGGGGCATATAACTGCATTCTAATAGACTGCATCATGTAGTCAGTTGTTGTCCTACGTCATGTTCGTCAGCAACTGCATGCAGTGTAAGATGACGTACAGATCTGAGGCTGGTGCATTTACTGCATTAATAATTTTATTGTTATTTTTTTCCATAATTGATCACACCTAATTAACGTTTCAAATCGACAGCCTTAATACAAATGCATATATTGTAATGTTATAATTGTTATAATTGCTATAATAGTAGTGTTATTATTGCTTTTTGATAACGCAAAGTGAATGCCTTTAAAGTGCCCCTATTATGGGTAATGAAAGGTTCAGATTTTGGTTTTGGGAGTCTCTAACAACAGGTTGACAGGCATGCAAGGTCAAATAACACTTTTATTGTCTTATAATATACTTTTTTTTTTTACCTTGCTTGCTCAACGACTCCCAAATTATTCACTCAATGATTCTTTTTTCCAAACCCCTCCTTTGCGTGACGCTAATCTGCGGTGATTGGTCCGATTGGTCTCATTTTCATTTCATCATGCCTGTAATGCCTGATAAAGCAGCGTTTGTGAGCGCAGTGCTGCTTTGTGTACAGCGTTACCGGGGAAACAGCTATTTTTACCACTCCAAAAGCCGCACCTAGTGGCAAAGAATGAATTTGTATTTTCATTCAGACTAACACGAAAAGACCAACAAGTGGGCAGGCAATATGCTAATGTTTCATGTTGATGTCATGATGAAACGGCTTGGGATTCGTTTTAAAGGGGTCATATGATGTGATTTCAAGTTTTCCTTTCTCTTTGGAATGTTACAAGCTGATTGTGCATAGATAAGATCCCTGAAGTTGCAAAGACTAAAGTCTCAAAACCAAAGAGATATTCTTTATCAAAGTTAAGACTCTGCCACACCCCCCTAAAATGGCTCGTTCTAACACGCCCCCACATATCTAGGTCACTATGTGGGAATATTTGCATAATGCGCCCAAATGTGC
>NW_015554478.1:54703-59376 GCF_001515605.1 Sinocyclocheilus anshuiensis
GGCCAATCACAATGCACTGGGTCAGCTGGCCAATCAGAGCAGACTGCGCTTGTCGGAAGGAGGGACTTTGTAGAAAACGAAGCGTTTGAGAGAGGTGGGGCATATAGGACCTACAATAATGTACAGTATTTGAAAAATAATGTGTTTTTTGAACATTAAAGCATGTCAACATATTCTGTTACACCAAATGCACAAAATAATGATCTTTAAAAAAGCATCATATGACCCCTTTAAAAAGGACTCGTTTCAATGATTCAGAGTCGACTCTTTCTTTTGAGAGACAATAACTTTATACTCGGTGCGCTTTCAGATTTAAAACTTTGTAGGATGTTTTCATTCACTTAGAGCTCTGTTACACACTGCATGAAAGGTAATTTTCAAAAATCCATAATAGGGGCACTTTAACCCAAAAACGGTGTAAATATAAACCGGAATTATAACATATTTAATATAGCAGTTTACACTGTTCATGAAAAATCTCAAACTCGTAATTTCAGAAGCCCACCACACATCCATGTTGTTAGGGGTTTGTTATTTGTTTGTGAATCTGAGAATCACATCCAGGCTTTATCTCATATGATTGCGCTGTACTTGTCCACCAACTTGAAGAGTACCTCGGCCGCATGGAATTTTATTTATTCCAGACTTTTAAAATTATTTTTGATTGTTTTCTGTTTCAGGGCTCAAAGACGCTGGAGGCAGATGGGGATGGAGCTGAGGATGTGGACGACGAAGAGGAGGAGGATGGTTTGATCCAGCCAGCTCAAATCTTTGCACCCAAAAGTTTGATTCTCGTCTCCAGGCTGGATTACCCAGAAATATTTAGAGTAATTAAAAATCTGTCTCTCTGTCCATCTGTTTGTCCATTGCATTTTATGTAGTCTCTTTGTGAAACACCGCCTCTCAAAAAAAAACAAAAAACATTTTGTTCCTAATATATTTTAGTGATGTCAGGAATGTGTAGTAAAAAAAAAGCTTTATGATTTTCATTGAGTTAAAGACTTAAGATACAGAAGAGAGCAGCCAGCTAGTGACTGAGCTGTTCTTTAGCATATCATGCAGTATTATCCATTTTCTAAGTGACCAGTAACTTTAGTTATTGAGCCAAATCCAATTTTACTCGCATTTTTGATAAAAAAACATTTTGTTCCTAATATATTTTAGTGATGTCAGGAATGTGTAGTAAAAAAAAAAGCTTTATGATTTTCATTGAGTTAAAGACTTAAGATACAGAAGAGAGCAGCCAGCTAGTGACTGAGCTGTTCTTTAGCATATCATGCAGTATTATCCATTTTCTAAGTGACCAGTAACTTTAGTTATTGAGCCAAATCCAATTTTACTCGCATTTTTGATGTGAATCACATGTACATAAATAGGAATTTTCATGCATGAGATGTAGTTGGATTTAGGATAATTAAAACCATCACTGGGTTGAGAATGATATTGATCGTCAGCTTTTAAATCATTAAAGTCAAAGATTTATGTCTGCTGATGGAATAAAAACAGGGATTACAGAGACAGAGAGGAATATCACAGGAGCTCAAAAGCAGGAAATCCTCTCATACAAGTTTTATGCAGACTGCCTGTCTCAATGTTTTGTACTTTTGGCCTACATTTATGAATTTGGCATGAGCTATGCCTGGAAATAAGTTAGTTGAGCTGTATTGCTTGGTGAAAAAACAAATGTTTATGGTCACAGACCATATCCCTTAGTTTCTCATTGTACCCATTTAAGAGGGCACTTCACTTTTATGCCCTGCTAGATAGATAGATAGATAGATAGATAGATAGATAGATAGATAGATAGATAGAAATTAAATAATTTGTTCTATGAACATGATTGCTACCTTAAATTGTTAATCTTGTTGATAAGACTTGTCAGACTTATGATTTTCACTTGAGCATACAATAAAAAAATCTTTAAACTTTAATTGTAGGAGGGACCAGAATATGGACTAATTGACTGTAATCATTCACTCAGAAAACCTTAAAAATCACCTAGAACACTATTGCAACACCCTAGCAACCATGCAGAACATTGTAGCAACACCCTAGAAATCACTCACAAAACTAGCAACACCATAGCCACAACACATCACACTAGCAACACCCTAGAAACCACTCAGAAAACCTTAAAAATCACCTATGACACTATAGCAACAACCGAAGAACCACCCACAACACTGGCAACCCCATAGCAACCACACATAACACTAGCAACACCCTAGGAACCACTCAGAAATCCTTAATATCACCCAGAACATTGTAGCAACACCCCAGCAACCATCCACAACACTAGCAACACCCTAGAAACCACCCAGAAAACCCTAAATCACCCAGAACAGTATAGCAACACCACCACATTCACCCAGAACATTCTAGCAAAACCCTAGAATCCACCACTCACATTGACTCTTGATTTTTTTTGTCCAGAAGTGTTTCACGTGTGTTTGTGTGTCAGGGACTAGCTGATTGTTGTTGTTTTTTCTTCTAGGGCTGCTTGGGTCTGATCTACACCGTGTACATTGACAGTCTGAGCGTCCCTATGGAAGGGCTGGTGGCAAACCTCTTCACATGCTTGATCCCAGTGGCTGGAGGTTCCCAGGTCAGACATTACTTAACCAAAGAATTCCTCATCTGTCTCGAACCCTGACCCCTGTGGTTACTCGAGTACACAGAGGGTTAGCCAGGGTTCATTTTTGTACCTGTGTACCTTGAAGAAAGCAGGGTGTCTCATATTGCATTTTGTTTTCATGGAGACTCCCAAGAGGTAGAAAGGGCTTTAGGGGTCAGTGAGAGAAGCCCGTTGTTTTGTTTAGAGCTAAAATATTACTAAATGTAGCTCTCATGTTCTGGTTTGAGCGCCGCAGTTCTTCATTTTTGTGTCTAATTTTTATTTTTGGTGTCTGATTCTCCTAAAACAGCAGATTTATCCCTAAAAATGTATGTTTTCTCTTTAAACACGGTTTCTAAATCCACTCTTTATTGTACACTGCGCTCATATAAATCAAGCTAAATTAATAAATCAACAAATAGATATTGTTAAACGATCTATAAATTGGTTTCAAGGGAAATATATGAATGCAGACTGCAGAATTTTGCAGGCTCTCGTGTTGAAATCATGTTGTTTTTGATGTAATTCACCAACACATTTAAAAATTCCTCCAGAAACCATTATTTTTCCCAGCTGGATTGTGGCATCATGGTGATCAAACAGGGTGTAAGTTATAAACAGACCTCAGGAGAGGTATATATTCATCTTTCAGTGTGAGTCTAACTCTATCCGCTTGGAATGTGTCATGAGACTCCAGCGCGCATCTGTTCATGAAACAGTCCATGTGCATCTTATTGGCTCTGTTTAATAAACGTCTGCTGTTTCTTACAATACAAGAGCCAAGATCTACAAAAAAATAAACTTAGTAAACCTGCTAAAGTCTAGAGAGCTGTCTCACTGTTCTATTGCTTCCAGAGGGTTTATGTATATATCAAGTTATGTATATATATATATATAGCAATACAAATTATATTATTTGGTATATATAAATATATAAAATTATATATATATATATACATATATATATACAATAAAATGTATATATATTATTAGATTTTGAACTTGACAGATTCTTTAACTTCCCAGTTCACCCAATTTTGGAAACGGAGCTGCAACAACGGGTTATTTAGAACTCATCACAGTTGCCAGCACATTAAGGCTACATTCACACTGTCAGTTTTTGGGATTGACGACCGCATTCTCTTTACAGGTGTGAGTCTCGAAATGTCCCGTTCACACAGCAGCATACAGTTGTGTTTAGAATACTGTCTGTATGAACGTGCAACGGGAGTCAAGCCCGTATTTCTTACTAGTAACCATAGGGACAGTGACCAAAGTAAAATCAAAGATGGCGACATCCATAAAACTGAAAGTCTTATCACTTTCTGACACGACAAGAGTCCAAACGTGCCGCGCGTTCATTCGTCAAATCTTCGTTAACCGACAGCAGCTTTTATATTTGGGTGGAGAGCAGAGCATTTGAATCGCGTGTAGAACACAAAACTGATGGGAGCCTAGCTTGGATAAGAGCAGGGAGAGCAGCGATAACCACCCTAGGGTAAACAGAGCAGAACCAACATAAATGTATTGCAGATATCATTAATGTTCAATAATTTAATGTACACATTTTTTAAATGAGTCTAATTCAAAGGGGAATCAAAAGGCCAAATCCTGACTGGATGAGAGGAGGAGCTGGGGATGGAGGACGGCAATTAGCTATTGAGCAATGCGAAAGCTGCTGATAATACTAAAGGACCATATATATGGATGCTATGATAGGCGTCGGATCCCTATAGGTAGACATGAATCAGCTGAGAGTCAGCTGATGCGAGCTTGACTGACGTGACCTGACAGAACTAAAGCTACGCTTGATTTGTAGAAATGGACACACTTTAGTTTGGGGACCAATTCTCACTATTAACTAACTATTAACTACGACTTTTACCTCAGTTAACTCCTCATTTGTTGCTTATTAATAGAGAGCCACAAAAAAAAATGATGGATAACATTAAATAACATTAAAAATATTTAAAATAAATATACGTAGCATTCACATGCTCCTTGGATGCTCTCATTTCCCGAGTTGTGCTTCCCTTACTCTAAGGCTAATAAATGTATT
>NW_015554478.1:59714-60814 GCF_001515605.1 Sinocyclocheilus anshuiensis
CATTGCTCCCTCGTGACCTTTTGTAAACTGTATTTATGACAAAGAACTGCACAGATACAGATATTATAACAATCTATCGATAAACACACACCTTGTGTCCTCTGTTTCTGTTTGAGTCCGCTCATGCTGCGCCGCTGCGGTCTGCAGATTGAAGAGCGCGCTGAAAGACGGGGAGGAGACTAAGTCTGCCGCCGTTTTCATATGAAATTTAAAAGGGACTGACTCTGAGGCGATCACGAATTTGTGTACAGTTTATGGAGCTAATCGCTATAGCCCCTCTAAAAATGGCCTAGCAACGCCCATGCTTCTTACGTCCATTTCGGAGAACCAGGACAAATATTTCAATCGATCGCTCAGGCATTTAAGTGGTACCGAAATGAGGCACCGAAATCTGCGTTCTGATTCGGCATATTGGCACCGGGTTTAGGTACCCAGCCCTACTATTAACTACAACTTTTGCCTGGATAAACTCCTAATTTGCTGCTTAATTAATAGTTAGTAAGGTATCTGTTAGTTTTAGGCTCTAAGGGATCTAAAATATGGTCATGTAGAATAAGGCATTAATATGTGCTTTATAAGTACTAATAAACAGCCAATATGATAGCAATGTGCATGCTAATAGTAATAACAACTTGTTAATAGTGAGAATTATTCCTTAAAGGGGTCATATGATGCGATTTCAATTTTTCCTTTCTCTTTGAAGATGCCCAAGTATTTGCAATACTGCCGCCCAAATGTTCACGCAAAGAAAGAAGGCGTAACTTTTATTCTTGCTGTAGTATTGTTGCTGCCGCCATGTCGTGAAGATGCTGTGTTTCGTTGTGAAAGCGAAACTACTTTGTTTGGCCTTCCAAAATAGGACGATATCCGCTTCGTCATGCCTAGAGCTGATCCGTGCTGGTCGCTGAGGAAATACATCAACTTCGCACTGTGGACCGCCGGATCGGCTTTCACCGTGGACGAAGCGGAGTCCAGCCCGGGGTCGTCACATGTGGTTGCCGCAAGCCCGCCGGCCACTCTTTCGTCGAATCCGCCGCCTCTGCTCACTCAAGGCTGCCGTGTGTGACGATGTGTTTCGTTGTGAAAGCGAAACTACTTTG
>NW_015554479.1:0-506 GCF_001515605.1 Sinocyclocheilus anshuiensis
GCTGCTTTTGACACGGTTAACCACCAGATCCTCCTGTCAACACTACTGGCAAAGGGAATTTCAGGAACCACACTCCAGTGGTTTGAGTCTTACCTCTCAGATAGGTCCTTCAAGGTATCTTGGAGAGGTGAGGTGTCCAAGTCGCAACATCTAGCTACTGGGGTGCCTCAGGGCTCAGTTCTTGGATCACTTCTCTTCTCTATCTACATGGCATCACTTGTCTCTGTTATTCAGAAACATGGCTCTTCATATCACTGCTATGCTGATGACACTCAACTCTACCTCTCATTCCATACTGATGATCCGACGATAGCTGCTCGCATCTCAGCATGTCTAACAGACATTTCTTGTTGGATGACGGACCATCACCTTCAACTCAACCTGGCTAAGACAGAGCTGCTTGTGGTTCCAGCAAACAAATTGTTTCATCACAATTTAATCATCCAATTAGGCTCATCAACCATAACTCCTTCAAAAACAGCTAGAAACCTTGGAGTTGTGATTGA
>NW_015554479.1:1132-1353 GCF_001515605.1 Sinocyclocheilus anshuiensis
ATCCCAGCAGCTGAGTCCTTAGTCATCTTCAAGAATCGGCAAAAACACATCTCTTCCATCTTTTTTTGACCCTCTAACTCTAGCACTCTCTATTCTAATTCTATTCTTTAAAAAAAACTAAAACTTGTTCCTTTTAGACTTGCACTCTATTCATTTACTGTTTGTTTTCTTAAAAAAACACTAGCTTTTCTAATCTTTTTGCATTCTATCTATTTGTTTTC
>NW_015554480.1:0-334 GCF_001515605.1 Sinocyclocheilus anshuiensis
AACATCAAAGGTCAAAAACCTTTTTAAAATGTTTAAAAAGTACTTATTTTTTTTAAAGAAGTACTCAAAATGTACATTTTTACATACGTAATTTAAAGGGGTCCTATTATGCTCTTTTACAAAGTCTTGATTTTGTTTTGGGGGTGTACTAGAACACGTTCTCATACTAGGTTGTGCGAAAAAAACAGTATTTTTCACATATTTTACATTATTACAACACCTCTCTCCTCAGTCTGGCATGAACGGCTCGAATAGTTCCTGTCTCAAATGAAGGCCCGCCTTCTGAAATACGAAATGTGCTGTGATTGGTTAGCTGGGCCAGTGTGTAGTTTTT
>NW_015554480.1:714-978 GCF_001515605.1 Sinocyclocheilus anshuiensis
ATCTCCTTTTGAAGTGGACTTTGAGCTTTGTAACTTTGCAGATCTTTTTTATGCTCAAACAGCAACATTACAGACCATGGGTTGCGGAAGCGGGGGGGGGCCGCCCGGGCCTGGGCTTTAAACCTGCTTTTGCGCAGCCGCTGATCCAGAGAGAGCTAAAGCTTTGTTTGAAACAGCTTCACAAACAGTCTACTTACACAATAGGCTACATTTCTGTGGTGCAAACATTAAATAATAACGAAAGTATTGATAAAAGTTTAAAGT
>NW_015554481.1:0-290 GCF_001515605.1 Sinocyclocheilus anshuiensis
GGCTATTCTAAATTACACTGACCTAAGCTAAGACATACACATACATGCACACATACATAGTCTCTGAAGAATGAAAATGATGTTAACGGAGTTCTGAGAAGTTCCCAAAGTTCTAACTCGTTTTCACGAGTGGTTATAAATTCAGCCTGAGAGAATTCATAAAGCAGAGATTTGTCTTACGTTTACTGCTTAAATCAATCATCAGTGCCAGTTCAGCAGATAGGAGATTTTGTTTGTACTTGCGTTTGCTGAAAGCTGAGTAGTTCCTCGTGGCTACTGGAGGGGATTCT
>NW_015554481.1:367-498 GCF_001515605.1 Sinocyclocheilus anshuiensis
CTGCGGTGACGTCAGGATGACGTCCTTTTGGGAGAGCCCTCGTTGGATTGGTTGGTTGCCGGGTGCCGGAGGAGCCTCGACGTTCGTCTGAGAGTCTTTTGCTTGGCTTTAGGCTTTGAAGTTCGGCAGTC
>NW_015554482.1:0-222 GCF_001515605.1 Sinocyclocheilus anshuiensis
ATATATATATATATATATGCATTTTTCTGTCTGTTCTGCATTGTTTATCCACTTGATCTTTCATTTAAAAAAATCTAACCTTTAATTAAAGTAAAAAAAAAAAGTGGGGGAAATTCACATTATGAAATAAATATTTTTCTCTAATATAGTAAGAGGACGTGTGTCTATATCGTCCTAATGCACGGTGAGGAGGAGAGTTTGAGTGGCCAAAGACTCCAAGGT
>NW_015554482.1:267-588 GCF_001515605.1 Sinocyclocheilus anshuiensis
TCACAGCTGGAGAACTGCAGAAAATAGTTGAGTCTTGGGGTCAGAAAACCTAAAAAAAAAACAAAAAATGTTGTTTGGGAGGGTTTCAAGAAAAAACTAGAAAAGAATACGCTCTTATCCAAAAACAAACTCCAGCATATTTATTTGCTAGACACGATTGGAACTTTAAACGGGACTGGCTTCTATGGTCAGATGTAACTAAAAAATTTGCCTTTTTTAGCAACAAACACTCAAGATGGGTTTGGTGCACACAGGGATAAAAAGTACCCCATGTGTACAATGAAATATACTGCTGTATTTTTAATGTTGTGGGCCTATATT
>NW_015554482.1:1092-1340 GCF_001515605.1 Sinocyclocheilus anshuiensis
TTAGCAAAAGGAGGTTGCAAAAAGTATTGGATAAAAGGGTATGATTAATTGTGACCAATGTGCATTAGAGAAAAACATTTCATAATGAGATTTCTCTCCCATTTTAAATTCTTATTCTCCAATGAAAAGTTAGGTTTAAGCAATTTTTTAAATAAAATATCTAAAGGATTGATACAAATTAATTTTCAGAGCCTTCTTTGATAATATTTACCAAGGGTATGAATAATTTTGAGCACAACTTTATATAT
>NW_015554483.1:0-136 GCF_001515605.1 Sinocyclocheilus anshuiensis
TGTAAGTTAAAGCCGGTTTAAGCATATATGTAGTTATGTGTGCCTTAAGCATATATGTAGTTATGTGTATATCTGACGTACAGTATTACACCTTTAGTTTCACTCAGCGAGTGAAACACAGTAATGACCACCAGGT
>NW_015554483.1:1129-1519 GCF_001515605.1 Sinocyclocheilus anshuiensis
GAAAGAGAGTCCTGATGCTCTTTGGGGCTCCAGTAGGTTGGCTGAAGTTAGGTGATGAGAAATAACCATTTTGAGTCAGAGGATCTTGATGAATGGAAAGACTAGGCACAAGGCCTGGCACGAACGTAGGGTGTCCTCAGGAGCGTTCTAGCTCACATCCTCATCTTCTCAGAATCTAACCAAACCGCAGACTGGAGGCGGGTCACTGATGTGAGGCCTTTAAGGTCTGAGAACATTCACGCCTCTCAAGATGGGCTTGTCCAATGAGAAAGGCTGATATCCCAAGCGGGAGTTTGGAAATACTGGGGAGTTTTATGACCCTTTGTGTGAAAATATGGTAATTTCCATATGGAACTTGAATCGAAATTACTAATGATTCTAAGAACACTA
>NW_015554484.1:0-141 GCF_001515605.1 Sinocyclocheilus anshuiensis
AACGTTAATTTCCTGGTTAAGGGAAATAACTTTCTTACTGTACACAGTAATTATGTGTATTCTACACAGAGCTTGTAGCATAAATCTGCATGATTAAGTGACTCCAGTTATGAGCAAACAATGAACAACGTCAAGTGTGAT
>NW_015554484.1:650-859 GCF_001515605.1 Sinocyclocheilus anshuiensis
AATCTAACTGAACCACCGACTCTGGGCGGGTCACTGATGTGAGGCCTTTAAGGTCGGAGAAGATTCACGCCTCTCAAGATGGGCTTGTCCAATGAGAAAGGCTGAAATTCCAAGCGGGAGGTGGCAATACTGGGGAGTTTTTATGACCCTTTGTGTGAAGGCACGGTAATTTGCAAATGGAACTTGAATCGAAATTACTAAAGTTTCTC
>NW_015554485.1:0-129 GCF_001515605.1 Sinocyclocheilus anshuiensis
TTGCGTACATCAACCGACAAGGTGGTCTGCGCTCCAGTCGCATGTTGCAACTCGCCCACCACCTCCTTTGGAGTCAGAAGCATCTGAGGTCGCTTCGTGCTGTTCACATTCCTGGGCTGCTCAACCGGG
>NW_015554485.1:764-863 GCF_001515605.1 Sinocyclocheilus anshuiensis
GAGCGAAGGCTGTCCTCCTCCTCCCTCAAAGTCTATGTCGCTGCAATAGCTGCTAAAAACCACGACCCCGTAGAAGGGAAGTCGCTGGGGAAGCATGAC
>NW_015554486.1:0-835 GCF_001515605.1 Sinocyclocheilus anshuiensis
CGCATCGCGCAGATGTTGTCCGACTGGAGTTCCTCTCCGACTTTGTTGGGGTGCAGGCCATCAGCGCAAAAGAGTCTAGGACGCTCCCAGAAAAGATTCCAATTACTAACAAAGAGCAGTTTCTGTTCTTAACACCATGACAATAACTAGGGTTGGGTATCGATTGGGTTTTTTACGATACCGGTGCCAAATCGATACTTAAAAAAAAAGAGCAACAAAAAATGATGGATAACATTAAATAACATTTTAAAATATTTAAAATAAATATACATAGCATTCACATGCTCCTCGGATGCTCTCATTTCCCGAGTTGTGTTTCCCTTACTCTAAGGCTAATAAATGTATTTCACAATCAGGGTCATTATTTAATACAAAACAATATTTAATACAAAACCACACATAATGTTTCTACTGTAACTAATCTCTGTAAATCACTCTGATATTTAGTTGAAATGAGTGAATTGACTGAGTGCTGTCTGTCACTGTCTTTAATCAGATCTGTGAATGACTGTATGGTATACCACACAGGGGCATGTTGGTAGTTGGTCGGGGGTGGTTATTTCTACCTGTTTAGCCCTCAAATTTAATTTTTTTAAGTTAATATTTTTGGGTTGAATAAAATCAAGTAAATTGTTACCACATGAGAAATTGTACATATTAAATTAAGAAAAACACTTAAAAGGACTTCAAGGCTTTACTCAAGTTAAAACACTTTCATCATCCTCATGAATGTATGCTGGTTTACCTAAAGGCTGCCACACTCACCAGTTTTTGTTCCGTGCTGAGTAATACAATCGAATCCTTTCATTATAACATACAGAGTGTATACACGACG
>NW_015554487.1:0-6640 GCF_001515605.1 Sinocyclocheilus anshuiensis
AGTTGTTAGATTTGAAGGAGAGGGAGGAATAAAGAAAATTGACCCAATTAAATTAACAAAAATCATCAAAGGACAAATTGGAGAAGTAAAATATGCTAGAATTCTAGGAGATGGGAACTTGTTAATTGGGTGTAATAATAAAGACCAAATGGAGAAGGCTAGAAAACTAACAAATGTTGGAAAAATAAAAGTTCTTAAGGTTGTAAGAGTTGGGGAAAAGAGAATCAATGGATGCAAGGGTGTGATCTATGAAGTTCCCATTCATGTTAATATAAGAGAACTAGTGGAAAGCATTAAAGTGGAAAATGGCACAGTGAAAAGTGTAAGAAGAATGACGAAAGGGGTAGAGGAAAAGGAAACAGAATCTGTACTAATCGAATTTGAGGAGAAAGAGATACCCAAGCAGGTTTATTTTGGCTTTGTAAGATATAATGTAAAGGAGTATGTAACAAAACCAATGAGATTTTCGGCCTCGGCCAAGAATTTTCATTTCGGTGCATCCCTAGTCTCCGGTATTTTATTCAACTTCTGTACTTAGGTTTTAGTGGTCACATTTAACTGCATTGATGTGTCTTTATGACACAAAGTAGGTTGTTAATGTGACATCAAATAATTCACATGCCAGGAGGAGGCAAGCACATTTCTCATTGTAAGAGTAGGTACAATAGGTTAGCGATTTCTGTAAATTGCACAGTATTTAACTGTAATATGAACTGTATTTTACTGTAGGACATTTATACAGTATGTTACTGTATTTTAAAGTTGCATTGTGGGAAATATTCTCTTGACGCCATTAAAATACAGTATTTTTCATTTACTGTAAATTGAGATACTGTAAAAAAATTATAATAATAAATTAGCGTGAAACCTGACCAATCACAGAAAGGCATTTATTTCCCACCTGAAGGAAGAAGAAAACCAAGACACAGATGCAAGAACCTGACAGCTGCAAACATGTGTACAAATATTCTTACGTTTCTTGACATATTTTATATTTTTGATATCCACTGCTAAAAATCATTTTAACTTTGTGTCAGTTTGTCATAAACAGAAAGAGGCATCATTTTACTGTCGGGGATTTGTCGTGTTGTGTCGCGTCATGTTGCACCACGACGCATCCAGACAAGATGCGCCGCAGACTGCTTGGCTCTCCAGTGTTTGTATTGTTTTTGTTAGTTTTTCCTGTTTTTTGTTTCTCAAACATGATCAGTTTTACCAGGGATGATCAGCTGAACATTCGGCAGAACACACCACAAAATCTTCTACCGGATTTCGATTATTCTGACATTTTGCTGAACGTTGTAGTTGGTGGAGTAGCTGCGCTGATGAAGCGCTTCAGGACGCGCAGACGGGGGAAGTGAGCCGGCGTGCTCGTGAAGCTCAGACAGCGCGGATTTCAAACACCATTGCCTAGCATCCATCTGGCGAATCTCCACTCTCTACCCAACAAAACAGACAAACTTCTTCTGCTTACCCGGACAACTTAGAGCGGACCGCGACGCAGAAACAATGGGGAAATCGCTCGGTGGCGGGACATGTTTTTACATCAATGAAAGGTGGTGTACAGATGTAACAGCGTTAAAGAATATGTGCTGTCCTGATCTGGAAGCGCTCTTCATTAACTGTAAGCCGTTCTATTCGCCGTGGGAGTTTCACTCGTTCATTCTCGTGAGTGTTTACATTCCTCCGCAAGCGCACGTGAGCTCAGCTTAACAGAAACTCACTGATCAGATCACAGACACAGAACAACAACACCCAGACTCTGTTATTATCATTCTTGGGGACTTTAATAAAGCAAATCTTTCCAGTGAACTGCCAAAATACAGACAGCTTCGGTCACTAAAACAAATTCCTCGTATGTGTAAACATACCTGGCAATAAAACTCATTCTGATTCTGATTGATTATAATGGATACACCGCGTCCGGTGTAGACACGGTGTAAGGTAAGCCTAGTTATTTATCTGTTGTGGTAATTTGCAGGTCATGATTATCCAAATTATCTAAAGCCCAAAACACACTGCATGACTTTCGGCTGTCCCAGACGAAAGATTGTCATCCTGAAACAATCGTGGCGATTTCTGTGATTGTGTCGCACAGTGAGAGAGGTTCAAAGATGGCCGCTGTCACGGTCTTGCGACAAAAGATAGCCTACGATACAGCGTGATCATCGCACAGTGTGTTTGCTGCTACGATCCACGTTTACTGACCAACCAATAAAAATGCGACATGAAATCAATGCGACATGGCACTAAAACATAAAACTGCTTACCTCAAGTTTGTATCCAAGCGCTTCCACTTTTTTTCAGTACAAATAAAAACTACAACTGCTAAAGTGTGATTTATCATGCTCTTTTTGTTTACCACTAGTGCATGCTGATGACGTTTTATTCTTCTATAGTAACATGCGTCATAGCCTACGAGTCAATAGGTGTCATCATCATACAGTCTACACACGTCGTAGCCAAATTTATTAGATCCATGTTGCAGTATCACATGCAGTGATCTTATAGGATTGCTAAAATCATGCTGTGTGTCTTGGGCTTAAAGGGTTAGTTCACCCAAAAATTCAAATTAGTGGAAGCCGTTCCAGTGGGTAGGACATATGCGTCGCGCGCGCGTCTGTGAGATATGCTAGTCTCGCGAGTTTGTTTACAGGAGCAAAGGAAGCAAAGTTTCCTTACTTTACCAAAGGAAAACCAGTTTCCTCTTGGCTTATATCGAAATCCTCCAACATTTGTCTTTACAAATCCTCAGTTTGTACTTCTAATTCATGACTGGCATTCTGTTTTGTTGTCTCTCCACATTTGTCGCTAATCATGCTATGCCAACGTCCTACATCATCTACCGGAACGGCTTCCGTGTATGACAGATAGCGGAAGTGAGAGAAAAGTGTTCATTACGTTTGAAATATGGATATTTATCTTACAAAAACGCATGGATTCACTACAGGAGGCCTTTATTCACCCCCCGGAGCCATGTGAGGCACGTTTTATTATAGATGCGTGTGCTTTATTTAACGTGTTTTGGACTGTTAAAGAGAAACACCCGCCCACTACAATAATAACACTTAGAATAAGTTTAACCAACTAGCAGTTAGCCAAAAGGTAATTGGTCATATTTTTGGATTCAACTAAAAATATGACCAGTCTTAAAAAAATTATTGGCATTTACCACAGAAAATCCAATTGAAAGTATTTTTAATAATGTATGAAACATGATTGTAAATTAAATGGAAAGAATCAATAAAAGCAATAGGAAAATATAGTAATAGATAAAATGTAAAAAGTGCAGTAACAAATTAAAGTGATCATATATTCCAGTATATAGTTTGCTTAGACATTAGCATCGATTCTTTTAATATTATGAAGACAAAGGTTTTTTTTTTTTTTTTTGTGTACTCTGCATTGAATTTATTTAATACACGAGTTTCACAATTTGTGTTGAATTACTGAAATAAATGAACTTTTCCACGACATTCTAATTTATTGAGATGCACCTGTAATAAAGTGGCCGGTGAGGGTAGTAAGTATATTTGTACAGTCAGTAATTTATCAGTCAAGACTTTTAGTATAAGAATTGAATTTAGGCAAAATATAACAACAGAATAAAATCAATATTGGGAGCATAGTTAAACTGCATATACAAACATTTATCACAAAACAGCCAATACACAAAACACATTTTGTATTTTATTATGTATGAGACATTATACATGGTTATATGTTTCATCAATGAAAATGAAAAGCTACATTTAAAAGTTAAGTTTTATTGGCATTTACCACAGAAAATCCAATTGAAAGTATTTTTAATAATGTATGAAACATGATTGTAAATTAAATGGAAAGAATCAATAAAAGCAATAGGAAAATATAGCAATAGATAAAATGTAAAAAGTGCAGTTACAAATTTAAAGTTATCATATATTGCAGTATATAGTTTGCTTGGACATTAGCATCGATTATTTTAATATTATGAAGACAAAGTTTTTTTGTTTTTGTTTTGCTGAACTCCGAATCAGCACACAATCTTAATATACATAATCTGATTTACTCAGTGACAGGCAGAAAATGCTTACATGCTCTATTGGACATAGATCAATGAACAGAAGCAAGCCCAGCTTCTTTTCTGCTTACTCGAGCCGTATTTGCGCACTGCCTAAACCTGGAAGGAGACTCAAGAAATATTCAACAGTAGCAATGGTAGCGAGCGCAGCAGACACTTGCAATCTGGTCAGTGCTCTTTCTCGGATGGCGGTAACAAATTTAGATTTGCCCAGATGTTTCAGGTGGGGCTTGTTAACTTTTTCTGAAAGCCTTGTCAGTGATTTATCATCCAAACCAAATGCATAGTAGCACCTTGTGAGGAAAAGCACGACTATGCCTACATCACATGCTGCTGATAGGCCAGGCACAGGGATAACTGCTACACCAGCAGAGGCAAGAGATGCAGCCCAGATCATCCGTTTAAACATATTGATCTTCTTCTCAAGAGATGCAGCAGAACACACTGGCCAGGCTTGTAGAAGAGCATACTTCTTGTGTTCTGGAAGCTCATCTTCAAGAATGTTTTGAAGTGATTCAAAATCATATTTCTCCAAATCAGAAGACGATATCAAGAAAACTTTGGGGTCTCCAAGTTTTTTCAGGTTTTTCTGACAATCCTCTCTTATTATGGAAAGAACTTTCTGCTCATCAAATCCTTTTTTCTTTTTCTCTGAAAACATGTCATTGTCAATCTTGGAACGAACAAAGTAAAAGCTTTTCTTCCGTTTTCTTATTTCTTTAGCCAGCAGGATGTCATTCTCCATGAACCTCTCTGAGTTAAGGATAATGAAGAAATCATAGGTGTTAAAATTGACATCTTTCAGGTATTTTTTTGCTTTGAAGTTTGGGCTTCCTATTCCAGGCAGGTCCCAGATCTTCACATTTGGCATTACAGGATGTTCATACATGGTGGCCACCATTGTAGTTTCTGTGACTCCAGTAGGTGCTGCTCCATCCTTTAGACCTCTAAGTGCATTTACAAAGGAGGATTTTCCTGATCCTGTCTTTCCAGTCACAGCGATGTTAAGTGAGACATTAACAAACTGATCAAATTTTATTTTAGCTTTTGCTGTAGCCTTTTCCAGAGTGGACTCGCCCGATCCCTTTATTGCATCAACAACAGCAGGGTCTGGATTTTCCATGTTCTGAATGGCAAATTAAACATTAATGAATGCTCAGAATTAGAGACACAATACTTATTTAAATAATGTAATTTAATAATGTAACTGACAACATATGATTCTAATTACCTGAATTTCTTGGTTCCAGGAGGAGTACTGAAACCTGTTTAAACACAAAAATTGAATATTATGCCAATGTGAAACAGTTGTGCTGTCGACACTGAACAACAATCATAACCCCAGAGTCAACAGACAATCAGAGAGATCAAAAGTAGATTGCTTTTACATTTATTGTAGTATTATTGAAATATATTTATATTTAATAATTAAATTCAAATGAGATGTGAATATATTTGAATATAATTAGCAATGTGTGAAACTGTCATTCCCAATATTGATATTCAATCTACCTCAAACTATTTTGAAACTTGCAGTGAATTTCTGTAAACCGTGTGCTGTAAAATTCCAAATGTAACTAGATTAAAAAAAAATGTGTCAAAACAAACTTTGATGTTGGATTTAGAAAGCATAGCCAGAAAGTTGCAAGCAATTTGAAAAGCCTGAAGATTTGAATAGACTAATGCTGCCTTCACATGCTATCGGAAATATAGTAAATACAAGTTTCTGGTTCTGCACAGTTACTTTCTGGTTTTAAATAAGCCATCTCAGTCATTTCCAGTCAACTGTCAAAATCAGCTGCGCTGTAAGGGGAGCACCCTTTGATCGGTTTCTCTACATAATCCATTCACAATTTTAAGAAGTTTTGTTTGTCTAAGAGGACCACACGTTCACATTTACAGTTTCAGGAATGACAAACGTGAGTTTAACAGATTATAAAGACTTTAAACAGAGCATAAAGTACCATAACTAATTAATTTAAAACATTGAAATGTCTTAAAACAATTATTTAACCCTTTGAGCGGTACGGTCCCACATATGGGATTTAGAACGTTCGGTGATACTGCCAAATTCAAACTGTGCTTTTGCGCTTTGGCTGACGCTGAGCCAGAGAGAGACGTGCACTGCTCGTCATATATTGTCACAACTATGCAGTGTTCTTAACCACATAATGCATATTTTAGGCTTCAGACATTTAAATACACATAAGTACTAGTTAATCAATACATTTAGAGTTTGAAAAATACACACATATGTCTATGGAAGCAACGATAACAATCCATTCAAATTTAATTTGCAGATGCGTTTTATTTATATCAGATACACATAGTGTAAATAACTATAAAGTTCACTCTATTCTTCACCCAGTTCACCGGCCACTTACCGTACTGGCCCGAATATAAGACGACCCTGATTATAAGACGACCCCCCTTTTTCCAGATGTACCTTTTGGAAAAAGGCTTTTTAAAAACCAAATCTTGTTTTTTCTCAGTAAAACACATTTTGTCTTCAATTATTTTCATATTGCATATTTTTCCTATTTAAATTTTTGTTTTGAAAGTATGGTAAAAACTGGT
>NW_015554487.1:17860-21773 GCF_001515605.1 Sinocyclocheilus anshuiensis
CACGTTCACATTTACAGTTTCAGGAATGACAAACGTGAGTTTAACAGATTATAAAGACTTTAAACAGAGCATAAAGTACCATAACTAATTAATTTAAAACATTGAAATGTCTTAAAACAATTATTTAACCCTTTGAGCGGTACGGTCCCACATATGGGATTTAGAACGTTCGGTGATACTGCCAAATTCAAACTGTGCTTTTGCGCTTTGGCTGACGCTGAGCCAGAGAGAGACGTGCACTGCTCGTCATATATTGTCACAACTATGCAGTGTTCTTAACCACATAATGCATATTTTAGGCTTCAGACATTTAAATACACATAAGTACTAGTTAATCAATACATTTAGAGTTTGAAAAATACACACATATGTCTATGGAAGCAACGATAACAATCCATTCAAATTTAATTTGCAGATGCGTTTTATTTATATCAGATACACATAGTGTAAATAACTATAAAGTTCACTCTATTCTTCACCCAGTTCACCGGCCACTTACCGTATTGGCCCGAATATAAGACGACCCTGATTATAAGACGACCCCCCTTTTTCCAGATGTACCTTTTGGAAAAAGGCTTTTTAAAAACCAAATCTAGTTTTTTCTCAGTAAAACACATTTTGTCTTCAATTATTTTCATATTGCATATTTTTCCTATTTTAATTTTTGTTTTGAAAGTATGGTAAAATTACTCTCGATCTTTACAACACGCATTACATTACGTATTTCATGGCACACTTTTATTTGTTTTATGCGTATTTGGCGCCACCTATTGTTGTGGGTGTATGACATGTCCAAGTCTAGACCCTGAATATAAGACGACCGCGTTTTTTCAGATGTATTTCCAAGAAAAAAACATCGTCTTATATTCGGGTCAATACGGCATTACTTGTATTTCGGGAGAAATTGGTGAATTCACGTGCTGTAAATCAGACTGACAGGACTCTCTGAACTGCAGCACTAACAAACATGGCGGCGCCCATCTCACATTATAGATCACGATCAAGATCATTTAGAAAGGTTTTTGAACACACTCATTTACACATATTTTGAATCGGAATATCAGATTGTTCATGACAGGGTATGCAAGTTTGTGAATATTTTAAATAAAAAAGGAAAAACAAAATAAAAGCGATCCATCTGTCATACAGTGTTATTGTGGCCGCGGTGTGTCACGTGACAAGCCTGACGCGTCGCCATGGAAACAATAAGGGGAAACGTTCTAAAATAATGGTCACCTTAAAAAAACTCACTCTGGGGGGACCGCTAGAATATTTTAAACTCACCACTGAAAAAGTTAAACTCTTCATTTTATTCCTGTTCTTCCTTATGCGCAACTGATAGTTTACGTAAAAATTCAAAACCAGAACATTTTAGAGTTAAATAACCCACAGTTCACACTAACAATAAGAGTTAATAGTTCTAATAATAGTTTTCCCTTAAAACTAAGACTAGCTTAAAGTAGTTAATCTCAAAATTAAGAATAATTTATTTAAAAAAAAATAACAGAAATTTTAAAAAAGTAAAAACCAGTTCATCTGTACAATCGTAATAACTAAACAAATAACATTCACTGACTACAGTGACTCATTCACATTAGAGCCCTGCACGGGCCTCAAATATAGGCCCTAGCCCAGCCCTGGCCAGAGACGCTCAGGCCCTGGCCCGGCCCGGGTCCGACAGCTCATCAGAATTTTTGGGAATTTTTTGAGTCCGACCCGAGCCCGTCTTCCCCCCCACCTTCTCCCAAAACAGCTTATACTACTGTTTCAGCTATTAAAATAGTTCAGTTTTGTATATAATGTCAAAGTGATTATATTCCGTTTCGTTTTTTATTGCCTTAATTTAGAAAAACTTTTGGAGCATTTTTTTGTTCGTTAAATGTAAGTTTTTGTTTTTTTAAAGTAACGATCAAGCAGCCAGCAACAGACAGCGAGTTGATCATAGCCTTGATCAATTTAGCCTTCTCAAATCATCACGACTTGCCTAAAATAAAACCTAGATATACAACAGTTCAAGCATATGAACTGGCGCCGGCGCGATCACTTGCAGTGGAAACAACTTAAAATATGCCGTAATTATTGCTCATAAAGGTAAGAGTAATACATCACTCGGAACTGTAAAGGGTCTACTTTTATTTGTGTGCGCTCACAATATCAACAAAACATTGTGCTTTTATAAAATAAAGGATACATACAGGATGTGCTTTCTGCAATTTCGGCCAGGAGCGCTTCACAATGATGAACCGAAACTCAGCGAATACTTGCCTCAAAAACTTGCTAAATATATCTATAGAAAGCTTTAAATTACTACTTTAAAACTAAATAATTCGAAATCAAAAACAAAAACTCTTTTTACGGATTTTATACAATCCGTAAAGATGCATTTCTCTCTAAAGGCACGTCCAATGAGGAGATGGCGAGTCAGGATCGTCGTCTTCATCGTTGCGACACGTTGAATAAATAATTCAACTATCTCATTATTCCCCCCCCGACACATTCAAGGTAATTACTTTTGCTGGGGCTTTCCGGCACGCTTTAGCTTATTGCGTGCGTTTTTTGCCGTCATGTGCAAGGATATGTTTGCAGATTCTGTACTGCACATGACCAATTGACTCACTGTTTGCCGTGGCAATCAAATCAAGACTCTTCCAAAATACAGCTGTTCCGAAGCATTGGGAACTTTTAGTAACTCCCCACGCTCCAACTTCTCCCTGATGCTGTGCATGGTCAACTGTCACCTATATGCTAATGCATGTGTATATGCGTTGCGTATTGCGTAGGCGACGATGTATAATATTTATATTATAATCAATATAACAACATATCATACAGTAGCCTATGTGTGCTCTGCGCGTATATGGCACAATAAAAGCAGAGAAGCTAAATGAGCCAGAGTCATGAAATACATCAATGATTGTAAAACTGAATTTTATGATCTTTAATATGAAGGTCAAAATTTAATGTTACAGAGAGATGGAAGTAAAGTTCTTACCTGTAAATATATACTTTCTGTATTTTTGGGTGTGCCGTGTCAAAGCCTTGGACAGTTTCTACTGCAAACAAGTCTAGATACAAATCATGCGCCACTTCCTCTTCACTCAATAAGGGAAATGCCCCTTCTTGAAGGAGGACTCAAGTAAGCATATTATATTCCCTCTCCTGGTTATATCATCTTGAGGCTACTTATTCTGGGCACTACCTTGTTCATGGTGCAAATAACAACACCTATCTGGGTGGGTTGGGTTAGCATCATGTTCAGTGCATCACGGCTGGTTCTTCACGCTCGGAGGACATCTGTACCTGCTATGCACTCCCACAGCCCACTCTGAGACTGGTTGGCAACCTTCTTTCAGGATGTCTTTATAAATCTCTCCCTTTGGAGTGATTATGCTATGATACCCCCTATGGATTCTTATTCAACAATAAAGGCTATTTAAAGGATTTGTATGTGCTTTCCTTAAATATGGAGATATTTTACTCGAGATGCTTTCAAAGGAGATACCAAAGGTGATCATAACCGATTGATATCTGAAAGTTAACTAACATTCTGATATTAAAATTAATTAAAACACCAACAATAAAAACAATTAGCTAAGTTAGCTGATTACCTTAAAAATCCATAGATATTGGCATCAATTCATACAGCTGTTAAAACTTTATCCGACAAGCGGATGCAGTGAGACCAGGGGGCTGTTTCATAAAAGACGCTAAGAAAAGCAGGGATTAAAGTCCAAAACCTGACTTGAAATAACCTAACAAATCAATCGGGACTAAAGCGGTTTCATAAACAACAATTTAAGTTCACACAATTCGATCCAGGTTCAACGAGTCAGGATAATTTGATGTGCACGCTTATTCTTAAGCAGATCTTAATGTCGATCATGGATCAAATCGATCCACCATGGCAAACAGC
>NW_015554487.1:21937-24423 GCF_001515605.1 Sinocyclocheilus anshuiensis
TTTTTTGTATTTTCTAGTTCGGGGAACAGACACAATCTCTATAGTGTGATATCTAGGTGAAAGAGTCCCTATGTGCTGAGAATTAACTGATTTCTGTGACATGAGGCGGCTAGCAGACGGTCGGTTTAGCCAGTCTGTCTGCTTCCTGACCTGGGCCCCAGTTAGTCAAGTACGAACTCTTAAGACTATGTGCCATATTTCTAGAGAGAAGAGCAGCACCTCCCCAGGAGGGATGAAGACCATCTCTTTTCAACAGGTCAGGTCTGCCCAAAAAAGTCATCCAATTATCTATAAAACCTATGTTATTCTGCGGGCACCACTTAGACATCCAGCCATTGAATGATGACAGTCTGCTATGTATCTCGTCGCCACGGTAAACAGGGAGGGGACCAGAGAACATTACAGTGTCTGACATCGTACTTGTAAGTTCACACCCATCGTACTTGCAAGTGCACACATCTCTTTAACATTATTTTAGTGATCATTTTAGTGATTAGTCGAACATCATTAGTGCTGACGTGGATAACAATCTTACTGTGAATACGTTTAGCATTAGCCAGCACTTTTAAATTTGCCAAGATGTCAGGCGCTCTGGCTCCCGGTAAACATTGGACTAAAGAGATTAAGCTCATGGCTAACTTAAGTTTGACCATGTTTTAAGAGAGCATGTCAGAATAACTGAAAACTGAGGAAACCACAAAACCTATCTTGGCAAAACAATACAAAATGAATTAATATCCTGCATCGATGATCAACTGGTCAAAATGATGGTGGCTGGTATGAAAGTATTTTTCATTCATCTAAAGCCCAAAACACACTGCACGATTTTAGCAATCCTATAAGATCACTGCATGTCACACTGTGCGACATGTATCTATTACGCATTTTTATTGGTTGGGCAGTAAACGTGGATCGTAGGAGCAAACACACTGTGCAATGATCACGCCGTATCGTAGGCTATCTTTTGTCGCAAGATCGTGACAACGGCCGTCTTTGAACCTCTAAACCACCGATGAGGAGCCACGATCACAGAAATCGCCACGATTGTTTCACAATGTCAATCTTTCGTCTGGGACAGCAGAAAATCATGCAGTGTGCTTAAGGCTTTAGACTGCATCTGATCATCTTGATGTCAGCCACACTGAGCAGATGTCTTTGGTGGTTAAAGCTCTCAGTCTACAAAAAGGCCCAGAGTTAAAGTAATACTTTCTGAGGTTCCTAGCTGCTCCTGAATCCACTGGCTCTGGGTTGTCTTCTGTCATCTTCTGGCATACAACTTAGTAATTGTCGAGGCCAGTCATATGACAATGGAGTCAACATGAAGAGAAAAAATAAATGAGTGAAAATAAATGAGTGCAAGCCAGGCTCCTATAAAACAATTCCTGGATAGAAAAGTATCCCGCTATCAGCACTTCGGAGTCTGGACGGCACGCAGTAGGCCATCAGGGGATCTCTCGCCTACTCTTCTATGAATACTGTGGTTTCGGACATAATACTCTTCTTCTGTACCCATTTCACCTACTATATAGTAGGTAAGTAGGCATATTTGAACGATGCTTAAGTATACGTACGTATCTCGCGAGAAATAGTGCTCCATCCAGGTAAATCTCGCCTACTCTTTTGTGGATATTGAGATTTCATGCATACTTTTCCTTCGCCTACTGCGTTTTGCCTACTAAATAGTATGGAAGTATGCGGTTTCAAACGCAGCCATTAACTCTTTTTGTTTTCCTGTTTCACTGAATCAATCTGTACAGTATAAACCGCTATAGAAATAAAGCTGACTTGACCTGCTCACAATAAAACCTTGTGATGTATTCAGTGAATTAAGGTAGTTTTTTTAAATCTGTGATCCATTTTATTAATAAAAATGACATTTCAGATTTCATTACATGTCAGAGTATATTATTGGAAGGATTGTTTGATTGCCTGAAGTTTCTCAGTCTTGATGTTGGTGTTTGTTGAGTGTCCAGCAGATGGCGCCAAACCTCCACTCGAACTAATGACCTTTGATCTGCCGTGGAATGAATCCGCTTTGATCGGAGATGCTTTCATTCATACAGAGGCTTTATGAGTCTGATCACGTGACCAATATTACATCAGTGCAGCATCAGATCTCGGAGATTATTACTGACAGAATACTGACAGTCACTTCAAAGATTTTACATACCCAAAGTTAACAAGACAGTTGAGAAAGGTAGTCAGTGGACATGTCAGAACTCAGTATTACAGTGACCCTATAAACAAGCAAAACATGAGGTCTCGTATCTTAAAAGTTTCAAAACCCTGCTCTCTTCTGTCACATCCTTGTCTTTATTTTTCATATTGCCTGTGCATAATTTTGCTGGCTTCTGCGGCAGATTACACTATAAATAAACGCAAATTTGCTTACCTTATGTCTTCTGCATTTACTTCCATATGACAGGGCGTGGTCCAAGTGTTGCCAAGTCCACAGTTTTCCTGCGGAATTGGGCTACTTTTTCATC
>NW_015554487.1:31561-33265 GCF_001515605.1 Sinocyclocheilus anshuiensis
CTTAAGTATACGTACGCCGGAATCTCGCGAGAAATAGTGCTCCATCCAGGTAAATCTCGCCTACTCTTTTGTGAATATTGAGATTTCATGCATACCTTTCCTTCGCCTACTGCTTTTTGCCTACTAAATAGTATGGAAGTATGCGGTTTCGAACGCAGCCAGTGTCTCAGATAAATGGTTGCAGGAATCTCATTTTTCATGGTATCTTCTTCAGATTTGAAACAGAAACTCATGAGACATGTGACTTTCAACCCATTACTTTTCTGGATTGCTCCAGGACTGATCTCATGTATTTTTATATGAAATAAAAACAAATTCAGTGTGGTACAATTTTTTTCAAGGCACTTCAGTGTCAACAACTTTTTATCTTTTTGAGCATTATCAACTCTGGATGATGGATAGTAAAGCCCAAATGGTCTTCTTTCCAAAGACACCAAAATTGTCTTAATTGATTAATTATGTCCCTTTTCATTTAATCTATTCGCCTCACAGAGTGAGGGCCTGGCTCCGGACGTTCCGCCACGTCTGGCTGCCGAGGGGATAAAGGAGCTCAACAGGGTCTACAGTATGGACACTCTGGAGCAGTTATAGCAAGCCGACACTAACCGGGGCCTCTCAGTGCTTCTACCCGTTTGAGGTGAGAACACAGGAGGATACTGACTCCACACGAAGGCTATAGAATAGGGCTGTCATGATATTAGATTTTTCACACCACGGTTATTGTGTCAATACGTACATACATACATGGGCGACATTTGACTCGAGTCGGAGGGCAAGAAAAAAATTTAATAAATAATATATATATATATGAAATAAATAAAAGCTAAATATTTTTTTTTCTGATGTAAGCATCAAAACAATGCCCTACCGTATTGCAAAATTTATGTCCCTGTATGTGGGGCAGGGACATGTCATATAAAACAGGACAATTGCTAACGGCAAGAATCAACTTCTCCTCCATCTTTCCGTCACTGCCGGAGCTGAAAAGGAGAATGATCACATGAACACTACCGTCTTCTTTCCTATTGGCTGTCGCTCCCGAAATTCGCTCTTCATTTGCATAAAGTTGAGAGATTCTGAACTTTGTCGCATCGCTGGACACGCCCCATCCGGTCGCCAACGATCGCTGTCGCTCGTGTCGCCGGCAATCACCAGCTCTCCATTGAAATGAATGGCCGTCTTCTTTCCTATTGGCTGTCGCTCCCGAAATTCGCTCTTCATTTGCATAAAGTTGAGAGATTCTGAACTTTGTCGCTTTGCTGGACACGCCCCATCCGGTCGCCAACGGTCGCTGTTGCTATTGTCGACGGAAATCGCCAGCTCTCCATTGAAATGAATGGGATCGTGTCGCTTTGTCGCTGTGTGTTGTTTGTAGTGTGAACGGGCCTTTAGGCGTAATTTGCCACTTTTTGCCACTGAAAAAAAAAATATATAGCTTTAGCATGTGGAAAGTTTAGAATGCTAAGTATAAAAGCCTCTCCAATCCGTTATTCGTCATAATTTAATTTATTAATGTAACAAAATATATTTGCACTTGTTAGACAAGCCTGATCAATAAACTTTGTCACACACATATGGGGATTTATAAACAATACTGCCGCACATTCGCGCGATTATTGTACTACATTGCGAATCCAGTCCCAAATGCAATGATTGTGTTACAGAGGAGGCTCCCGTACCGCCTCCTCCGCACCACCAGAGGGA
>NW_015554487.1:38520-42160 GCF_001515605.1 Sinocyclocheilus anshuiensis
ACTGTTTCCTGATTCTCTGATTGTTATCTGCCTGCCCCGACTTGGATTGTTTCACCTGGACTCTGTTTGCTAGCCGCTTGCCCCAATCTCTCGCCTGGTTCACGATTCTGTCTCTGCCTCGTCTCTGCTGTTCTGCCTTGCCGGTATTTGACCCTGTATTGTCTGACCATTCTTAATAAACTGCAAATGGATCCAAACCCTTCTGATGTGTCGCAACAGAATTTGCCCTGGCTGTCATTTCCGAGCGTTATACCCGTGTTTGTTTTCTGTGCATCTGATCTTGGACTGTTTCCTGATTCTCTGATTGTTATCTGCCTGCCCCGACTTGGATTGTTTCACCTGGACTCTGTTTGCTAGCCGCTTGCCCCAATCTCTCGCCTGGTTCACGATTCTGTCTCTGCCTCGTCTCTGCTGTTCTGCCTTGCCGGTATTTGACCCTGTATTGTCTGACTATTCTGATAATAAAACTGCAAATGGATCCAAACCCTTCTGACGTGTCGCAACAGATTGTAAAATGCGCACAAATTAGTGAGAACTAACGCTAAAGTCTGATGATGTTCCGTACAAATGAACTTAAACATACATATTTCCTACCCTTTTAGTGCATAACCCTTAAAGGGAATCAGTGTGCATTGTATATGGTTGCCATGACAACTTAACGCACCGTCTGCTTTCTGGTGTCATAAAACCGAATGAATATTGTATTTATTGTTGAAATATGTTCAGCTAATCATTTTAGAGAACATTTTTAATGTTTTATATTTCAATATGTAAAACACAAGCTGTACCCCCCCCCCCTTATATTTTTGTATAATTTTAATATTTAGAACAGAAGCTGTACCTCCCCTGCCCCCCGTCCCCGCCCATCCTCTCCAAGATGCTTCAAGAAACTTATCTGCAAAGCTCCCTGAAAAACTATGTGCAAGTGCACCGAGGGCAAAAGCTGCTTTAAACGCAAAGCATGCTCACACCAAATGTTGATTTAATTTAGTTTACAGAAGTTAATTGATACAGAATATCTATTTATGACATTATTTTTGAGTTAATAGAAGTTAATTGACAAAGAAAATCTATTTATGACAATATTTTTGACAGCATCCTCATTTTACAGCATTTTTACTCAAGTGTCTGAAACTTCTAACAGTACTGTTGCTTTGCAGGTAGGTTTCTTGAAGCATCTTGGAGACGTTGCCACAGTTCTTCTGGATTTATTCTGTCTCAGTTTGTTCTGTTTCTTCATGTCATTCCAGACAGACTGGATGATGATGAGATCAGATCTCTGTGTGGAGCACTGGCTGTTATCAGAAAAAAATATCACTGTATTATTACAAATTAATTGCAAATGAATGTTTGGAAATGTAAACTAATATTTACCACTGACACACTACAGCAAAATAAATAACTGACTTAAAACTATTGTTTAGCTGGTGAAAATACTAGTGTTCTTATAACTTTGGCCGCCACTATAGGTCTATATCTGTATCTAAAGATAATTTAGCCTATTTAAACATGGCATTTAATATCTAGCTATTTTCTCATTTTTTCAACAGGTACTGCCAGACAGAAAGACATTTGCCAAAGAGTTAGATAAGGCATATGCTGACATGGAAAAAGAAGTGAAGAAAGCAATTGAAGCTCAGCAGTATGTATCAACAACAGCAGACATATGGAGTGCCAACAACAAAAGTTTTTTGGGGGTGACTGTGCATTGGATCGATGCAGATACCTTGAAACGAAAGAAGGCTACCATAGCTTGTAAAAGATTCAGGGATCGACACACGTACGACACAATTGCAACAGAGCTAGAGGACATTTTTTCTCGTTATGGACTGAGCAATGATAAGGTGACTGCATGTGTGACGGACAATGGGAGTAACTTTGTGAAGGCATTCAAGGAGCATCAGCATCAGCAAGTGAAGTCTGATGAGGAGGGAGAGGAGGAAGAGGGTGATAGCGAGGTGAAATATACTGACCTTCACAGTGTGCTTCACGCCGATGATGATGATGCCCAGCACGGGCTTTGTTTGTGTACTGCCTCCCCAACAGATGTGCAGTCCACACACTTAATCTAATTGCGAACAATGAGGTTGATAAATGGCTGGCATCTAATCCAGAATCAAGGACTGTGCATCGTAGTGCTACAGCCAAATGTTCAGCACTATGGACAATGTCCAGTTGCTCCTCCGTTGCATCAGAGTGCCTGAAAGAGGTCAGTGATAGAGAGTTGATTGTCCCCACAGTCACGGTGGAACTAATTCTATGATGCCTATGCTCGGATCACAGAAATGCCTCTCACTGACATCAATAACCTCTTGCACACAGCTTCAGATTAAATGTATGAATGACAGGGATTTCCAGTTTCTTAAGGAATATTGTTCCATCATGAAGCCTTTCACAGTCGCACTGGACATCCTACAAGGTGAGGACACTTGTTTTTATGGAACGCTTCAAACAATACTGGAAAATTTTAGCAACAAAACATGACCTATCGCAAATTACCACTGGGCTGCCTGAAGTTATTGTGGGAGCAATACTCAATTTTACTCAATCAAAACTCAATTTTCCGCAACAATTGACTCAAAGGAAGCACTACTGGCTGCAGTCTCGCTGCCTAAATTCAAGATGCGCTGGGTAAAAGAAGAAGCAAGAAGAGACCACATCAAGTTCCTTCTCATGAAGGAGTGCCGCTCCATTATACCAGAAGAGCCTGATGCCCAATGCCCCTCAACTTTCTGCTGTTGCCTCCAGCAAGGAGGACTTTTTTTCCTTTGATGAACAACCCAATGCTATGGCTGAAGCACCAATGTCAGTGGAAACAGAGGTAATGTCTTATTTTAGTTCTGCACCTACGATGGAAAGCCTGCACCACTTTCCAAGAATTAAAGGTGGGGTAAGCGATTTTTCAAAAACACTTTAGAAAACCGATTCGGGCCAAATAGCAAAACAAACTTGTAGCCAATCAGCAGTAAGGGGCGTGTCTACTCGGTCTATCTGTAAGTGATTTAAATTTCACCAGCCTTTGTTTGGTAGCCTATACACTGTATTTATGCATTGTTTGGCAAATAGCAGTGTTCCTCTGTTAGGCCTGTGTGTTATTTAGTAGCAATTGTTTGTTCAGACTACATGTTTATTTTTAAATTGGACTGAAATGACTGAGTCGTATTGAGGCCTAATCCTCCAAGAGCACTTTTTGATTCATGATAAAGCATAAGCTGTGTCCATCCAATACATGGCAGGTTTGCGCTGTGAACTTGAATTAAAAGAAAATAAAAGAATAGAAATGAAAAGCAAAAGAATATATAATGCATTACATTTTGGGAGTAACTTGCCCAACTCTGTTTACAAAGTAACCTTCCCAAGACTGGTTCCGATTGACATGGTCCCTACACTGTGTTCACTGCTCTCTTCTCCCTGCACATGGGAAATCGCCTGACGTTTACTTCACTTAAGAACACGGATTTGCGCTACACCACTGCCTGCAATGTCTTCACACAGACAAAACTTACTCAAGAAGTGTGAAGGGTTATTTAACCGTAATCATGAGTTCTGTCAGGACCACTATCGTCAAATATGATTGACAATTAGCATACAGTTTGGATTGGCGGTATGGTTCTGTTCTGGGCAAGAACTCCCTGCGCAT
>NW_015554487.1:42259-46070 GCF_001515605.1 Sinocyclocheilus anshuiensis
AATCAGAAGGCTGAATCCTGACTGACGGAGAAGTAGCTGGGGATGGAGGAGGGTAATTAGCTATTGAGCAATGCGAAAACTGCTGATAATACTGAGGGACCTTATATATGGATGCTTAGATAGGTGTCGTAACGTGACCTGCCAGAACTAACGCTACGCTTGATATTTGCATAGTAGTCACGTCTTGCGCACTTTAATGCCCTTTGAATGGAACCTATGCACTCCCTTCAAACTGGAAAAATGGCGGAATATTCTGTGATTTCCACTTCACAGGGCAATTACAGTTGAATGGAATAAACCTCTGAAGTGATAAGAGAAACATACAAATTGTGCAGAGCAGAGGGTTGCGAACAGCAGGATTAAGAACTGCTGCCTTACACCATCAACAACAGTTCTCTGCTTTGGCTTTGTTGATACAACCATGTCACTGACCCGGCCTGGCTTCACACCCGAGGAATTATTAAATTAATTGAAATTAATATAAAAACCACATGATGAAAAATGTCTAATAAAATGTTTCAAAAATGTGTTTTTAATGCTCAGACTTACTAGAGTTCTTGGCTTGTGGTAGCATTGCTCTGTTTCCGTGCAACTCAGCACTGGGGGGACTGCAGTAACAGGTGTAATGTGGGGTTTGGTGTTTGGGTTTTGTTTCATGTTCATGTTTTCCGTGTCTTTTATTTTGTAATTGTTTCACCCTGTTAGTGTCATGCTTCCCTTGCCCTCATGTATCTCTGCCTTCCTTCAGTGGACTGATTCGTTACAACAGGGTTCCCACTCTTTTTCAGTGATCATTTTTCAGAACTTTTCCAGGACATTTTTTATTTAATTGCGGCAGGAATAAAAGACAAGGATCATGCCCTGAAGTAATATATTCCTCTCTTGAGAAGTCTTTATACAGTTTATGTCCATGACTTAACTATAAATTCAGCTTTTTTAAAATTAGCTCTTAATTATACATTACAACAAATGATGATCATAACTGGGCTAGCCAATTGCCGAGATCGCACTTTAGGAGCAGAAACTGACCGGTTCCGATTTATGGCCATAGAAAGTTTTCTAATACTAATATTAATTGTTTAATTACACCTGTGAACCATTTATTAATCAATGAATCACCTTAATGTAAAGTGAACACCAATGAAACATGTATTAATGAGCTGTATTAATGAGCTATAAACGTTACTAAGCTGTGAAAGTGCACCTTAATGTAAAGTGAACACCTGTGAACCATTCATTAATGAGCTATAAACACTAGGAACCTGTTAAATTGCACCTTAATGTAGTGAACACCTGTGAACCATTTATTAATGAGCTATAAATGTTAATAACCCGTGAAAGTGCACCTTAATGTAAAGTGAACACCCGTGAAACATTTATTAATGAGCTATAAACATTGCTAACTTGTCAAAGTGAACTTTAATGTAAAGTGGTCATATATAATATATTAAAGGGCAGTCGTGGCCTAATGGATAGAGAGTTGGTTCGAGTCTCGGGTCCGGCAGGGATTGTAGGTGGGGGGAGTGAATATCCAGCGGTCTCTCCCACCCTCAATACCACGACTGAGGTGAGACTGTGTGTGTGTGTGTGTGTGTGTGTGTGTGTGTGTGCGCGCGCGTGTTTGTTCACTACTCATTGCTGTGTGTGTGCACTTGGATGATTTAAATGCAGAGCACAAATTCTAAGTATGGGACACCATACTTGGCCACACGTCACGTCCTTTATTTCCTTGCCTTAATCATTTATTTATTGATTATTATTGCACACACAGAAAACGTTGGTATTTTTCTGGTGAAATGTATTTTATTTTTGTTGCACTATATCAGTAAACAACTTTAATCTTTTTGTTTCAAGATTAATCTTTCCTTTCACAGCACATTGGAACATTACCAAGCATTACTTCACACAAAAAGTGTCTTATACAAGTAAACTCATATTAAACAGTTCAGAAAAACAATCAAGTATTCCACAAAATTAAACAGTTCAGAAAAACAATCAAGTATTCCACAAAATTATAACTAAGCATCACATCTATACAACACAAATATTTGATAAATGCAAGCTCAATAAAGCCACCTAAATATTTATATTTCATCTAATTTAATTGAAATAATTAAATCAATGACCGAAAGCACCATTACAGAACATTATCATATTAATAAGCAATCAGTAATTATTTAAGATATTATGAAAAAGCCCACCGTAACTTGAGTATTTGACCATCCACACTAGAGCCCTGCATTTCAGCCTGGGCCCACTTATTTATGCCCCTAGGGCCGGGCTTCGGGCCAATTTTCACGTCATAGTTCAGATGCTGGGCCTCGGGCCTGTTTTAGGCTTCTCCTTATTTTGTATATTTTAGGCATCCATCAATTAGCGATGTAAACAAAAATTGCTGCACTGGTGGAAACAACACGAGACCGTGCTACCGCAACTGTCAAGAGCAGCTCGACGGTGTTTAGTGTCCAGCAGCAGCATGCGTGCTGTCAGCGCAGCTGAAGAGTTCTGCGTTCAAATGCACGCAATAGGCTAAAGCATGCCGCAAGGCCGCAAAAGTAATTACCATGAATGTGTCAGGGGGAAATAGTAAGGAGATACTTGAATTATTTACTAATAAACTAGAGTTTCCTGAGCCAGTGTCGCAAAGATGAAGATGACAATCCTGACTCGCCATCTCCTCATTAGACGCGCCTTTAGAGAGAAATGCATCTTTACGGATTATGATTATAATGTACACATTTTTGTTTTCGATTTGTTTTATTTCGTTAAGTAGTAATATAAAGCTATCTATTTTAGTTTGTTTTCTTTATTTTATAAAATCACAACGTTTTGTTGATATTGTGAGTGCACACAAATAAAAGTTGACCCTTTACAGTTCCGAATGATGTATTACTCTTACCTTTATGAGCAAAAATTACGGCGTATTTTAAGTTGTTTCCATTGAAAAAAAAAACTGCTCTTAAACTGACGGAAATCCATCGTAGCGACGGAACTTTAATCCCTGTGGTCTTCATCCCTCCTGGGGTGGTGCCGCTCTTCTCTCTAGAAATATGGCGCATAGTCTTAGAGTTAGTGCTGGCTGCAGATAGTTTTAATTGTTGGTGATTTTAATATCCATGTTGATAATGAAAAAGATGCATTGGGATCAGCATTCATAGACATTCTGAACTCTATTGGGGTTAAAAAACATGTGTCAGGACCTACTCACTGTCTAAATCATACTCTAGACTTAATACTGTCACATGGAATTGATGTTGATGGTGTTGAAATTATGCAGCCAAGCGATGATATCTCAGATCATTATCTAGTGTTGTGCAAACTTCATATAGCTAAAACTGTAAATTCTACTCCTTGTTACAAGTATGGTAGAACCATCACTTCTACCACAAAAGACTGCTTTGTAAGTAATCTTCCTGATTTATCTAAATTCCTTAGCATTTCCAATACCTCAGAACAACTTGATGATGTAACAGAAATTATGGGCTCTCTCTTTTCTAGCATTTTAGATACGGTTGCTCCTTTACACTCAAGGAAGATTAAGGAAAACAGTTGGACACCGTGGTATAATGAGCACACTCGCACCCTAAAGAGAGCAGCACGGAAAATGGAGCGCAGCTGGAGGAAAACAAAACTAGAGGTATTTCGTATTGCTCTGTAGGAAAGTACCCTATCCTACAGAAAAGCATTAAAAACCGCTAGATCTGATTACTTTTCGTCTATTTTAGAAGAAAACAAACATAACCCCAGGTATTTATTCAATACAGTGGCTAAAGTAAAGAAAAATAAAGCATCAACAGGTGTTGACATTTCC